>NW_015112625.1:42426-47673 GCF_001443285.1 Poecilia latipinna
CTGCTGTGGCCTCACTGGAATATCCAGAAATACAAACATTAAAAAGGAGAAGCTGCATCACATTCAACAAAGAGTTCAACAAGAACCAAACATCTGATCTCTGAGCTCAGACTCACAAACCAGGGAGAGGCTTCCATCATCACACACCTCTGACAAACACCTCCAACCTTTCAGCACTTCCTCTACCAACCAGCACCACCAGGTGGCGCTATACACTGTTACAAAGAACATAAGGTAGCCGTTGTAGTTAATTTTATTGCCGAGTGCTTACAAGACCTGAATTGAGAAACACTGGCTTAAACTAAAAGGCCGAACCTGCCATAAAATCACATCTTACTAATGTTTATGAGTGTTGCCCAACGTGGTAAGTTATATTAAACGTTTTTTTACGTTTTTTACAGTTTAACCGGTCTTGTGAGAAATGGACCGGTCCTAACGCCCCCCTGCCCTGCATGTTTTAGATGTTTCCCTTCTGTCACACACCTGGATTCAATATTTTGGTGATTAACAGGCCTCTGCAGTACTTGAAGGTCATGCAATCATTTGAATCAGCTGTTCTGGAGTAGAGGCACATCTAAAACATGCAGAGCAGGGGGGCGCTGAGGACTGGAATTGAGAAGCACTGGTTTAAGCTAACGGCAGCATAGTATTAATGTCTATGTAGTACACTACTGGTCCACCGTTCATTTTCTTCTTCTACACATTAATTCACGTACCAACACAAAACAACTATAGAGCCCCCTAGTGGAATTGGAGGAGTGAATCCAACACTCACATTTACAATGAGACCAAGAAGAAGAAGCAGCTTCCTGAATCCAGCAGCTGCAGTAAGTCCAGAGAGTCTTTGTTTGCATCTTTCCTCTCAGAATGACATCATCATTCTACTGATGATGTCACGGTCTGATGTCACTGACCAGGAGCTGCTGGACTTGTACATTTCCAGCATGGAGGACAGAGAAGATCTCAGCTCTGATGAGGAGCTGGCCTGCCTTCAAACTGATTCAGGTCAAAGAAACATTTCCAGATGAAGTCAGACTAAAATGTTGGATTGTCCTGCTGCTGCAATCAGACAGAAGAAGAAGAAGCTTCAAGTTCTTCTCCTGTTCAGCTCCACGTTCCTGTCAGAGACTTCAGCTCCTCATGAGGAGAACAACTAAAGCCTGGAACAGACTGACACCAACATCCTGACATCTCATCCTGAACAAAGCTTTGCAGCATCAAGGTGACTCTTAGCTCCATATATGGACATATTTCCTGTAAAGGGGGCGGAGCCTGGATTGGAGGAACCAGCAGCAGCTTCCAGGAACAAACCTTGGGAACCTCTGGAGGAGAACATGGAGATGAGATTCCTGCTTTAATCAGAGGATTCATTGGTAGAAAACATGACGACTGAAATATCTGAGAGCTGCAGCTCCATTTTCTACAGATCAGCTGGAACATCAGAGAGAAATGAAGAATTTCATCATTTCACATCAAATCTGTTAATCTTCCACAGAAACAACTGAATTATTGACCTGAACTGGTTCTAAAGGTCTGGATGGTAAAAACATTCACATTAATTTTAATACATCAGTAATGAGCCATTTATTGAACAATGCTGCAGATAAATCATGTTTTATTGTGTTTCTCTCTATGACAGTTTAGATCTAGATTTGTGATTCTATGCATCAGAATCTCAGGATGACCTGCGTCACTCTATCAGTCCTTAACTACAGTTATTTTCAATAAATTAGAATATTTATGAAAAGTATTTCAGTAACTCAGCTCACACATCATGCAGATTAATTCCCCACAAACTGTTTTAAGGCTTTGATTTGTTAATGATGATTTGTTGCTTACAACTCATGAAAACATGACATTTCTGATCAGATTACAGACCAATAAAAAACCTTAATGCAGAAATGAGGGTCTGAAGAAAAATATGTTTAATATCTGCTGAAGTTGTTTTAAATCTGACAAACGAGCCTCATGGGAACCATATTCTAATTTATTGAATATGACTGTAAATGTAAATATGAGATGGAGATTATTGGCATTAATTCAGTAACCCGGATGTGGAGGAGTTTAACGTTACTGGGACATTCATGGCAGGAGACGCTGCGCTCCACGCGCTCCGACCGCAGTAACCAATGCTACTGCCAGTTCATGCTAGCTTACAGCTATTTAATGTGTTTATTTATTATAGTCGATTTAAACAAGAAGCTGGTGATGTAGCAAGTCTGTAAAAAAAGTGTAGATTTCACCTCAAATCCATTCTCACTATATATGTATATTTGTTTTTCTTTTCTGAATTGTATTTTATTTTGGTGGTGACGCTTTTATTTTCTTGCTTCCTGTTTGTGTCATTTCCTGTGTGTTCCCGATGATCTCCTCAGTTCGGCGCCGAGCTGCGCTGGGGAGAGGTAAGCGTATAAAGTTGTCTTCTGTTTATGTGTTAAAATATTCGAAATGTTCTTAAAAGTATGTTCACTAAGCTCACAACTTGTTATATTTTGTTGTTAAATTGTTTTATGTGTAGCGCAGCACACTATTGGGTATTTAATTCCCACATTAAAGACAATTATCAAGTTTACCATGCAAATGTGGTTATCTTTGTTCTTTTGGTTGGTTATGGTCTGTGTGGGGAGGCCGGAGCCCGGGAACTGCTGTGCTAAATGCATTTTTATTTTGAACAGAATAAACCTGCCTTTCTGCTACAACACACCGTGGGTCCTCGACTGTTGGTTTCTTTCTTTACCTACACACACAACGCAGAGTACATGCAACAGATGAGTCGGATGGTAGCGGCTACAGTAAGATTACATAAAACTTCTCTAACCTGAATCAATTTCACACCCAAAACTCAGACAGTGTTTAGCAGCTTAACTTACCTCGATATGTTTTTACAGACGGTGAATTTTTAAAGCTAGCAGTTCATGCTAACAGGAGGCAAAGGCGGCACCAGAATCACTGATTACTTTCAAACTAACCAACAAATCAAAGAAGCTCCATGCGACTTGGATGTAATGTGTAACGCAACGCTTTATAGAAATGTAGAAAAGTAGAAAGTACAGATACTGTAAAATGTAGTGGAGTAAAAGTAGCCAGGATTAAATCTACTTGCAAATCCATGAAAATTGTCCTTAAGTTCAGTAACAAAGTTCTTGTCCCAACAACCAGGATCAGGTGAAGGACCTCTGTGTCACGATCCGTGTTTCTGTGTGTTTATTTTTGAGTTTTTCTGTGTAGTCCTGTTCCGTGAGTCTGTCTCTGCGTCTTCCCCGTTGATTGTTTCCCAGGTGTGTCTCATTCCCTTAATTACCCCATGTGTATTTAAACCCACCTGTTGTCTGTGTTCCTCGTCGGGTCCTTGTCTATTGTTGTCAAACGTCTAAGTTTGTCCTGCCACACTCTCCAGTGGAACTGCATTAGTCCTGGATTGTGTTAGCTCGCGTATCAGTCCGTTTATCTGTTGCTACCGGTGTTAGCTGTTGCTGACTCTGCCGTGCTGCCTGTTCTGGACTGTCGAGTTATCTTTATTAAAACCATTACTTCATCTACATCCTGGGTCCCAGCGTCTTCTCCTCACCTTACCACCACCCAGCCTGACACACTGCAGTCCATGATGCTTCCTCTCCCTCTTCTAAACCATCTGATGGGCTGATATCATCCCTCTACTTTAGAAGTACAGTGATCCCTTGTTTTTCGCGGGGGATGGGTTCCGAAAATAACCCGCGATAAGCGAAATCTGTGAACCTTACCTTTATTTTTTACAATTATAATACAGGATAATTAAATCCTCTACATTGAAACCAAAGAAGAAAATCTGTTTTCAGGTCAGTGGATGTGCGTGTTCATCAATCGGGCCTTAATGTCATCCATGCCTTTATCTTTAGCCGCATTGATTACTGCAACAGCGTCTTCACAGGTCTGACTAATAAATCAATCAAACAGCTGCAGCTGATCCAGAACGCTGCTGCTCGCGTTCTCACTAGAACCAGGAAGATAGAGCACATAACACCAGTTTTAAAGTCCCTACACTGGCTCCCTGTAGCTCAAAGAATAGACTTTAAAATACTGTTGTTAGTTTATAAATCATTGAATAGTTTAGCACCACAATACATTAAACATCTGTTATTGCTGTACCAACCGTCTAGACCCCTCAGATCTTCTGGTTCTGCTCTGCATCCAGAACCAGAACCAAACGAGGAGAAGCAGCCCTCAGTTTCTATGCACCACAGATTTGGAACAAACTTCCAGAAAACTGTAAAACAGCTGAAACACTGGGTGCCTTTAAATCTCAATTTATAACCCACCTGTTTAGAGTTGCTTATGGCTAAATTAGGGTTAGAGTGCAGGTTTTGATGTATTTGATGCTTTTAATGTTTTTATCTATTTATTAATTTCTTTTTATTTCTCTTTCTCACTGTTTCTGGTTTAATGATGAAAACGGCCCAGTTAAACAACGTTTAACTAAATTTCTACAGGGTTTAGAGTCCCAGTTGACGGCGTTTCAACTAAAAACCTAGAGGTTGGAGTCCTTGTCAAACAGTGTTTTTGACTAAAGTCCCAGAGGGTTAGAGCCCCAGTTAAATGACATTTAACTGAAGTCCTCAAAGGGGTGCTGGTTTTAATGTTTTTATCTTTTTTTAATCTGTTTCAAAATGTCTTTCTCTTTCTCACTGTTTTGGTGATTTTAATGTTTTTATCTTAAAAAAAAAGATATCAGAGATTGGAGTCCTTGTCCCTGTTGGGAAAATGTTGTGAATTTTTCCAAACTTTATTGAACAATCCCAAAAGCTTTCCCAACTACTGAAAACCTAAACACATTAGTCTTTTCTTGGAGCTGAACCTTAAAAGGTCTTATAAATAATGGGATATTGTTTTTAATTTCTACCACGGTCAACAGAGCACAGTTCTACTTTTTCCTCATCATTCACTGCAATTCTCCATTTCCTCTGGAAAACAAGGAATTTCAAGGATTCCTCTCATTCATTTGATAATTTTCCAGATGTCGCCCCCTGGTGGAGAACAAAGTACTACATTTATATTTTTATTAAATCCTGAAAGGTGTGAGTTTAGTTCAAAATCTTTATTTTTCTCTCTCTGAACTTTTAAACATCCATCTGACCAACATGGAGTTACTTTTCTTCTTCTTTGCTCCTTGGGGCTGATTGGTCTGGAGCTCCATCAAATATTGTTTTAAAGTCCTTTCTGTCATCAGTAGATCATCATGGAAATCTAACTGAACTTCACTTTTATTCATTT
>NW_015112625.1:50345-192103 GCF_001443285.1 Poecilia latipinna
TTTTTATCTTTTTATTAATTTCTTTTTATTTCTCTTTCTCACCGTTTACGTTTTAATGATGTAAAGCCCCCCGGGAAATATCCCAGTTAAAAGACGTTTAACTAAAGTCCTATGGGGTTTAGAGTCCCAGTTGACGGCGTTTCAACTAAAAACCAGAGGTTGGAGTCCTTGTCAAATGGTGTTTTTGACTAAAGTTTCAGAGGGTTAGAGTCCCAGTTAAACGACATTTAACTGAAGTCCTCAAAGGGGTGCAGGTTTTAATATTTTTATCTTTTTAAATCTTTTTCAAAATGTCTCTTTCTCACCGCTTACACTTTGATTATGTTTTTTAAATCTCTTTCTCACATGCTGCTTTTATTTTAATTATGTAAAGCACTTTGAAAGGCCTTTCTGCTGAATTGTGCTATACAAATAAAATTTGATTGATTACAGTCAGAGAAGCAGAGCGATCAGATAAATGGTTACATGAACGTCCCACGACCTGATAGCTACCAGCCAGAAGACGAAGCGCTCTTCCTTCATCGTTCTTCACTCATCCTCCACCTTCTTCCAAGAAGAAAAAAGTGGGATAAATGAAACCCCCGTATTTACCAACAGAATAACCATGATAAACCGCACTCTGCTGACTGTTTAATCACCTGATCAATGCTGTGACATACAGCCTGCCGGACGTCGCGCCGCCATTCCCGCTGATTAAGCTGCTTCCTGTCACCACCCTGGAGGCAGTTAGAGGTTATAAACATCATGATAAAAAGACCAATCAAGGTGTTGAACATATGCTCACATTTCACAAGAGTTCTCCAGAGCATGGATCTTCTTTACCCCAAGAAGTGCATCTGTAACTAACAACTATGGTGCTCCCTGCGTTGGCTCCTAATGAGACGGCGCTCTGCCTCAAAAGCCAACGCGGCCCTCGGTGATTAAGCCCCTCAACGTTCTCGCTGTCATTAAAACTGCTCCTTTTTTATTATTTTTCTTTCTTCTAAAGCATTTTCTGTGTCATTTTCACACACATACATCAGAAGTTGCCACTAAAGCAAAAGAACACAAACTGTGCATGACTAATACTGAAAAGCTAAGAGAGACGAGGCATGGGGAGCGTCAGCATGCTTGGCTTTTGTAATACAGACATTAAAGGTGGAGATGTACTGTCATCAGCTGGTAAGCAGGAAGACGCTCATATTTCACGGCAGAAGGGATCAGTCAAAATGAGCTGCGCCATTACAGACACCTTCTCTAGCCGAGAGCTCTTTGGACTATTAGTCACTCAGTTCGCTCTATCAATGTGCCACAGCCAGACAAACAGTGCCTTGAGAATAAATGAATCAATAAAAAAGAAAAAAAAAAGCCAAAGATCTTTCTAAGATTTCTCAGAACCACGGGCAACAAAGTTACTCTGGCTTCATCTGAGCACTGCTGAGGGTATGGTGTCCTCATTCATTGTGACAAAGAGAAATGGCTGATAGAAGCCTTTCTCAAGTCTTTGTGAAAAATCGAGGGGGCGAACTTACAAACCTTCCCTGAATACTTTTTAGTTTATCCAAGTTGCTTTAATTGATTTAGGTGCCTTTAGAAAACTGAAGTCACAAAGTGTATTTTGGTGGTATACTGCCACCATTTTCCATCAAAAAGTAAACAAATGTGAAAAGTAGGACATGCCTATCAGATTGAATCACTTTGAAATTCCAGTCATTGCTGGTTTAGTTTTGTTTCAACGCTGGTGGGAATTCTTAAAGTTTTATTTCCTCAGTTAGTTACTCATTTGTCAAGAGACATGCAATGATCAATGCCATCGTCTCCATGTTGCTGAACTTTCGAAGTCATGATCTACATTTCCACTGACCATATAAATGCGCAAATTGGAATTATGAACACGAAGTTGCTTAACGGAAACATAACAATTTCAAAGAAATGTGTGCTTTTCGATAAAGTTTTTGTTTTTCAACTGTCTCAAATTAAGTTAAGAAACTGGGACACAAAAATAAAATAAAATTTCAAGAAAAAGAAATCTTATGCTAGTATCAATCCAATACTGATTCCAACTTCATATCAATATTATTGATATTTTTGGTTTCATCCAACTACCTATATTTCTCATACTTTCTATAAGATAACCTGAGGAAGTGTTTTCTTATATACTATGCAGACAGAAACATCTGCAACAAAATTCCTGTTGTGATTTTGGTGACATTTCAGGCTGCAGTATTGACATTGTTCAGTGTTACAGCCAGATGTTGCCAATTGGAAACCTTTGTTTGACATCCACCGTTTTGATTACACTCATTAAGAGCCACCGTTCTGCTGTGCACTGACAATAACACTCAATTCAACAGCTACTGGACAGACAACAATGGTGTAGCGAACATGTTAAAACGGTTCACTAAATGAGGGAACATATTTACAGACGTCTAATTTTATGTTGCCAACTGGCATTTTATGGGTGACCGTACTTTGCTGCAAAAATAAACATCTTTACTGCCATCCATATAGTCTTTATAGGTAATTTGACCTTTTATGACAGTTACGTTGGTAATGTTAGCCCATTGGAGTGATATTATTTTCATGATAAGGGAGCCTTGGACAATCTGGTGTTTTAGTCTTCAAGCTTTAGATTAAATATATCCCTTGCAAGTTACAAAATTCATAATAAGGGAACAGAAAAGGATTTTGTAATCAGTGACATTGCAGCTTCATGCTGTGAAACTTCTAATTTTGCCACTGACATGTCACCACACTTGTAAAAGAAAAGAAAAAAAGTTCCTTGTGACAGAAGAGCCACTTCAACTTTGTTATTTTAGATCTACATAAATAAAAGCAGGAAGCTGGATGTTTCTTATATACATGCATGATGTGGTTTCATCTTGATTTTTGAGTTTGTGTTGCATGTTTTGTATTTTTGATGAAGATCCAAGTTGCTTTAATTGATTTAGGTGCCTTAGAAAATAGAAGCCACTCAGTGTATTTTGGTGGTATACCGCCACTATTTTCCATCGAAAACTAAACAAATGTGAAAAGTACAGTTGGAACTTTCCATAGAAAGTCCCAATCTCATTTTATTAGTGCACAATTTTGGGTTCTATATTTTATTTAAATAAATTGTTAGTTTAAATTTTCTTGGTTTTACAACTAAGCTTAACAAATAGGCAGCCATTACTTATTCACTGAATGTTCTAACATGATTTCTATGGTTTTTCAATAACCGCAAACAAAGAGACCAAAATAATATATTTTGGATGAGAACCGTTTCAAAATAGGTAAAATTTAATCAATTGAAAGTGAATTTAGCTAGCTAACACATTAACAAGGTCCGCTAGCGTTAGCTTTAATTAGCTTTCAGAAATATGTCCTGTTTTGAACACAATACTGTTCAAATTGCATAACGTGACTCACTAGTTGACACTCGATTTAATAACATCTTCAACTCTTAAATGTAACGAATATAGATGCATTAAAATACATATTTACTGACCTGTGGTGTAGAAATGACTTGACACGCTTCCCTTAGCATCTAACAGGAAGGTCTATTCTTCTTCTGTGTGGTCAACCTTCTCCATGCCACCAACGTGACAGACGCCCCCTCGCGGTTGTGTGTGGGATAGCACTGAACAACTGAAATAAAGAACTTATTACAACGAGAAATAAAAAATAGAAAAATGTTGGAGTTCCTATATTCATACTAAGTGTTTTCATTTACTTATAAATTGTTTTTCACAACTCTACAACTGCACATCTGCACATAATTGTTCAGTATGTCAAAGATGACATGTTTTTGATTATAACTTATTAAAGAGAACCAGATTTACACTTTCCATCTGCATGTATACAGTTTCCCTACCAATTTGTTGAAGCTTGTGGGAATAAAATTAAACTAACCACAACTTTGGCCTCTGAATGATCTGATGACAAAACCTGTCTAAATGCGACAATGCAGCAACATATTGACAAATATATCCATCTGGAAGAGACTGCCTTGTTCTAATTACTTTACTCATGCAGTCCAAGCGTCTAGAGCAAAGGTTAAAGAGGTTCACTGGAATCATGATTACCTGCAAACTGAGAAGTGTGAGCTGAATTCACAAACACAGCTAATGAGCTGAGTAAAGAGGCAACACAAAGTGAGGTGCAAAAAGTCTTGCTTCTGCACTGATTTCAGCAGATTACAACCCAAAAGCATTCAAATTTATTGGTATCAGCTTTCATTTTCAAGGCTTGCTGATTGACTTTCCAGTTTTATGTTGCATCTTTCATGTTTTTTCCCCCCTATAGGCTTTTATAAAAGATTCATCTTCTGTTTATAGTTTTTACAATTAAGTTTTTCCATCTCCATTTCAACATAATTTTTTCTACAAACAGCACACCTTGTTGAAAAACCAAGTAGTTAACTAATACTTTTTAAACTTATTTTAGGTCCAATTATAGAAAAGAAACATGTTTTTCTGTCAAGCAGATACCAAATTAAGTACAATGTTAATTTTAAAGTAGTACATAATACAATAAGCAAAAATTTGTTTTTCTTTAATTGAACAGCCACAAAGTTAAGTTACAAATTTTTTATGTACTTATTGCTCTTGTGAGCAACATGCAGAATTATTTATATTGTCAGTCTCAAATACCATTAAGGGACATAATCATAATGGTATTTGTGGACAGGTTAATGTGGGAGAACCAGAGCCTCCTACTGTGAAGACATCGCCTCTGTGTTGGAGTTTAAATAAGACATTTTGGGAAAAGCCTGCTAAAACTTCATACTGAAGAGCAGAGTTGTTTGCTTCATGCAACTTTCTGAAGAAAAAAAATACCATCTGCTGAAAACTGGTGGTGATTTTGGCACAGAGGAATAAAAGGAACACCCTGCTGGGATTACAAGCAACAGGTGAAACAAGGCATTGGTGTTATAAATCATTGTTGTTGAAGTTTCAAATGTAGAAAGGTTGATGGAGTCTCATCACAAGTTAATGCAAATAAGATGAATTTAAATTAGAATTTAAAGTCACACAAACATCCCATATGTACCAGACATACTGAAATACACAGACAAGCAGCAGATGATTAAACAAGAACTGAGAGAAAAACAGGTGCTTAAATACTGGAGTGGAGTAATTACTGGAATGAGAAACAGGTGAGTTAATTAAGGAGATGAACGTCAGATGTAGGGGAGCTGGATTAAGAAAGGCAGGGGAACTGAAACAGAAAGATTTGAACTGGAACACAAATCAAAATATTAAAAATAAATGGTGTAAAATCATGTTCCTTTTATTTGCAAAATTGAAACTTTGCTATTAAGTGTACCTATAGACACACTCAAGTTAGAAAAACCTTTTAGAGTAGAATAGATATAACTTATCTCTTTCTCTTTGATCACCTCACCTGCTGTGTTTGACCTGATGCGGAAACTGGTGCAAACTGCTTCCATCTAATGGGCTTGATGAGATTCTTTGCTTCTCCTTGTGTTTAATGTAATCTGTTTGATGAACCTATTGTTGCAAGAAGTGAAGGAAATTGCTCTGCCTTGTGAATTTCCCAATATGTTGCTGCAGAAAACTCCACTGCCCACAAGATTTTTAATGTATTGTCACTTAGAAAAGCTTTTTATTGGACAACGAGAAGTTTGTCAGAGTCAGTAAAGCAAAGTCAAAGTGCAAATCAAGAATGCAGTTGTGTGTCGTTCTCTCCAGGCCGTTCTCATAATCAGCAGAAAGCACAGCCATGGCTGCCAGAGACTCTGCCTTTGACGCGCTCAGCCATCATGACAGTAATAATGAATCCACTTTCATTTCCAATTAAATTCTTCCTAATAGCATTGTGGCTACATCAATTTAGCGACAAAATGCTTTTTAGTGCTTTGCACTGAGGCGTTTAGAGGGATTACGATCGGGCTCATTGCACATTGGCTCCGAGTGCAAACAAAGAAGGACTGATAAGTAAGTAGCCTGAGAAAGATTTATGCATGTGCAAGCATGTCAGAGCACAAACGTCTGCTTTTAAACGTCTGCAGCTGTCCTCTATATCTACTCTGTGGACTCTCAAGACACTAATTATGTAAATCTCCAGCTCACTGTGCTCCCTGTCTTTTTCTGTCTCTTTCCTGAGACACAGAGATGCAGAGAAGGTTTGGGCATCACTTTGTTCGTTTGACAGCTGACTGCCAAAGGAAACACGAGATGAAAGATTATTTTTAAGTTGAAGGCGTCCTCCTCTCCTACCTTTTATTTAATTAAAAACTTCTAAGAATTCTACACATTCAATCGTAACTTGAAAACAGATGTTGGCAGAAGCGACGTTTCCATTACAAATGTCTGCAAAACTTTGTTGAAATTCCACCAATGTTGAAAAACTCAATTTCACAATTTTGTGTGACAGCTGGGTGGAAGTTTCAGCCGTCTAGCGACTGAGTGGAGGTGAAGTTGAAGACTTTGATGGTCGTTCTATTTTAGTGTTTCATCCATTTTGTTTAATGCATCAGTGCCACTGCCAGCATAACAGCCCCAGAGAATGATACCTTGAGGAAGAACAATGTATTTGAAAGCATCACCTAATGTAATAAATATGGGTAGAGAGCATAAGGTTTGTGTCTCGCAACTAAAAACATTTCCACAGAAGGCATCCGGCGTGTCCAGGCATGTGGTTTACTCCAGCTTGGAGGTGTCTGTGTTAGGGCAGGGACTACTTCCTGGATTTGCACCCTCAGCCCAGAGAGACGTAGAGGTAGGAATTGGGATTCAGTCGATGTGTGGGCCTGAAACGTCTCCCTTTTTTAGCGCTACAAAAACTTTTCCTTTACCTCTCCTTTAACCTCCTGCAGCCTCCATGGAGAAAAATGTGTTGCATTTTAATAATTTCGCTCAATGTCACAAATTTTCTATGTTTTTTTTCCTTTGAGGTTGTCATGTTTTGTCACTTGCCTTAGGCAAGTTCATGACAGAATCTAAAGTCGCTAAGAGGTTTTCACTTCAGATGGATCTACTTTTACGCTTTTGCCTTCCTTCTCATGTCTTCATCAAACTACAACGGGGGGAATAGATGAAAGATTGTGTTCAAATCAGTTGGAAAGTAAACCAATGCGTGAGCTGCGGAGAAAACAATTGGTTGTACAGAGAGACAGCCAGAGATGCCCGGAAGGCAATCTGGAGTCTGTATTAATTATGTAAATGATTTGGATTTGCTACTTCATTAAGCAGCATTTTGAACGGGTTGATCACAACGGTAGTAAACTCTGTGTGTTTGTGTGTGTGTATGAGTGTATGAGGGCACACGCGTGCTAATTATCGCATATGGTAATTACTGTAAAGACGTTTGGGTGTTACCTAGAAGGACGTGAGTGTATGTTGAGGTATTTGAGCTGACTGACGTTTATTATTTATTGTTCTTGAATGAAAGCAACAGCTCAACAGTAATTTTCAGGAGGAAACACCTTCAGAAGGTAATTTGTTGCAGGTTTGATTAAAAACAGTAGGTGGGGGCAGAGCTCAGCAGAACTTTCACAAATCTTGATGAATCTTCTGTCAAGCTGTGAGGCTGTTTCTGTACGGCCCATCAGAGAAGGAAGCCCCCGATCAAAACAGTGTGTGACCACTTTCCCTAACATGGAATGATGCCAAACTAATGATCCTGTGCAGGATTAGAGCAAAGATGGCCTGTGGATTCTCCAAAGCACTTTAAGGGAGGAAATGAAACGGTGTGGAGATTTATTTATTCATTTATTATTTACTATCAGCTTCCATCCCACACATTACTACTTTTACATGAGACCCTTGCCTGGAAAGTGTTGGTATTTTTGGATATTAATTGGGACAGACAGATTGAGTCAGCTGTAGTTGTCATGCCAGGCCACTGGAGGGCGCTGCGATTTCAGGATGTCATCAAACAAGCATGCACTTTTGATCCTTAGCTTCCACCTCATACTGTAAACAGCAACCCATCTCTGCCTCGTCAAAAATTGTGCTAAACTGAACAGGTTAAGAAATTACGGCGGCGTTTTAGGGTCATTGTTGATACAAAAAACAGTAAGAGTACATTTATAGCAAAAAAAAAAACAAAAAAAAACAAAAAAAAAACAGAAATTTAGAGATTAAGCTCAGAAATTTTCTAGAAGTTTCAAAAGTTAGACATTTTTGACTTTTGAAACTCAAAAATGTTCTTATGTTTAGAAACTTTTTGCGATTAATCTCAAATTTTCTTCTCCTTTTTTCTTGCAGATTTTCAACTTTTGAAACTCAGAAATTTCCTTTTTATTTTTGGAAACTATGTGCTTAATTTCAAATTTTCTTATTTTTTTCTTGTAATTTTTCAACTTTTGGAGCTCCTTGTTTTTTTTTTCTGGAAAATCTCGATATTTTTGGCTTAAATTTACCTACAATGACCCTTATATGCCGTCGTAAATAGCACAACGGTATCCGTCATTGTTTTTGTTATTAACGATAAACCGCACAGCCTTGTGTTCTGCGCATGCGTGCTTACACTCCCGCTACAGAAAAGTTTCACTTTAGTCTTCAGCTCTCAAGGCTCAAAGACAGTAAAACTGGCTCATTTTTATTAAGCAAGAATGTAACTGTCAACCAAAGACGGAGCTCGGTATTCCCCGGTTGTTCTTGTTGAATGTAATCTAAATGAGCAGAAATAAGTTGGTGAGGATATAGATGCGGGGGCGTGAGGCTGTCAGAGTAGCCGAGCCATTTTACATTGACGTCTCCCCACAAGGCTTTAATTGATTAGTATTTGTTCTCGGTCTGATCAACGCTGCAGCTCCGTCTCTCCGCCTGCCGCCTTCCCCTTGAACGCCTTCGTCTGACTCGACCTGATGCAACTCTTCACTCTCCACAGCTCCGCTACACGCTGCTATTGATTTGCCTCCACCCCACAGACACCCTGAGCAGATAATTCATTACCATCTCGCGTCGTGTGGACAGGCAGCATTCTTGCGTGAGGGAGTTTGAAATTCTGCTCAAAGTTTCTGACGACACATAGGCAACGGTTCTTTTTTTTTTTTTTTTTTTTGCCTATGTTGCTTAAGAGCGTGACACTTGGACCAGGAAGTAAATGCTTCAAAGTCCTTTTTTTCAACCAATTCTGTTTTATTCAAACATAAACCACCACTAACCAGAAAAACATCTTTTATCCAGAGATGCTAAAGGAAGGCACAATCTAAAATAGACTTTGAGCTCATGTTAAAATCTTAAAATAGTACAATACAGAATTATATAAACACTAAATTAACTTAAAGAAAAAAGCTTTAGGATTATACTTTGTAACAGGATCATTTCTGTGTAAAACACCTTACTTACCCGTTAGCTTACCTACGGTACTTACTGAGGTGCTAGGATCAACTTTGGCCTTTTCCTCAAAGCCGATTTTAGCTTCTGGGAAAGAGGCCTGCAGCAGTAGGCTAAAAGCATCAACGTTACAGCAGTCATCTGAATTCACACACTTCATCTTGTCAGACAAAACAGGAGAGAAAGATTAGGTTAATTTAGGCAATTATATCCCAAATCTAATCCATCCGTCTCCTTTGATGTGCTCTGATGACTTTAGTTAAGGTGAAGATGGGTCATGTTAAGGTAAAACTGTCATAAGAACATAATCAAGTGTTAGAGAACATGTCCTGGCAGGAACATTCAGCTAAATTAAAACCGTAAAAAGAACAAATTGATCGTAAATAAACATGGCATGAAAAATAAAGGAAATAACAGCAAAGCTCTGCTGAGTTGTTCAGGAAGCCAGGGCTCCTTTAATAGCAGCCTTCACCTCATCTGGTGGTTAGGACTGGTGGCTCAGTGAAGTATGGCCATTAAAGTCACACTTTGGTACTTTAGACAATGCTAGGAGTTAAGTTTTGTTAAAAAATGATCAAACTGGCATAAAATGTCCAAACGGCTGCACTGACTTTGACTTGATAAAACACAACAGACAGTCAGAGCAATTCTAGAACTGTCCGTTCAGATTTTTGTTTTTGGTTGAGGCATTTCATGTTTGGACAGTTTTTCCCTCTGGTTTTAGATGCTGAAGGATTTTTGCTTTTACTATTTTACACTGAGACACTGGAGCAGCAGATTAGCATATGTAAAGCTCAAACTATGCCTGAACTTTGACCTGCAGAGGGCTTGAAAAGGACGCTTCCTGGATGCAGAGAGAGGAAGTTGAAACCAACTCTATCTAAAGGCCGTCTCTCTGCCCGGCTTTCAAACCAGGAGGTCGGACAGAAACTTAAAGAGGAGTGGCAAAAGCAAACGAACTGGACTAGCAGTTCTTGCCAACATATAGTGTCATTCAGAACATTTTACAGTGAAGTTTTAACTCTGCTGCCTGGAAATTGAGCTTTTGGCATTTTATGACAGTCAAACCACGAAAACACATAATCAAAAATAATATTAATAAAGTTTTTCACTTAAAACAAACTCCAATATCTTGCTGAAAAGTTACTTGCAAATTAGTTTCCCCCAATTAGGATAAAATAATTTTAGAACAAAAATGATTTGTCCCTTCTGCAATAGCCGTATTAATCAAGGCTCTATCGTTACACTACTACTTTTTTTAGGACTCTGTCCTTGTTTTGTATGAATCTGTATTTTATTAGTTCGATCGGCTGTAGAATCAGCTCCTGGCTTGTGAATTTCTCCAAACTGTTAAATGGGTTTTGCTTCAAAAACTTCTTGATATTGACTTTTTCTAATTAACATTTTTCCTTCCAGTAAACTTTCTAATGCTTTGGTTCTTCACCAAGTTGCTCACACTCCTTTGTGGGAGGTAACGAGACTCATCGAGGCACTCTTATATTTAAGGAAACAGAGACAAAACCGTTCCTGTGATTTTTTTTTTTATTGGTTTGTACAGACTTTTGTCACAACAAAGTCAGTTTAACCATGTTTTAGTTCAGTACATACTTAGCAATTCATTTAAAAGCAACCAAGAGGACAGCAACCGTTTCGTAGCAGAAAAGCAGAAGCAGATTCGACATGCAGCAAAACAGGCGGGGTCTCGAAGCAAATCCACGGCAAGGAGATATATAAGCAGCCCCATGATCAGGTTTCAGCCCTAATCCCTGTTTACCCATCATTCTCAGCACCCAGATCCAAGAAAGCTAATGCAGTGACAAAAGGGGTTATGCTCTGAGAAAAAAAGAAGAAAAACACTCACTCAAGGGGAGAAATTTCATTTTCATGTTCTGTTAGCTATTTTTCAACAGGTTATCATTTCAAAACTGCAACATTCAAGTCTTTCTAGTAAACCAGCATGGTGATTGGTCAAAAAAAGAAGAGAAAATCATACAGATTTCAAACTCATTAAATGTCATTTGATATGCGAGTAATAGGCCTAAACATGTTTAAGAAGAAATAGTTTGGTCAATCAATGAACAGGCTACATATTCTATTTATTTATCTGGCATTTTAATCCGTCTAATTTATCACAGTGCAGTTACTGTTCAAAACACTGGTCACATGTAGGAAAACTGTGGAAAAATGAGCATTATTGATCTGTTACGGTTTGTTTTGTTTTCGTTTAAGAGACAGCAGAATTTCAGATGCATATTTTAGTGCTAAACTGACAGAACTTAACTTCTGGTCTGAACAGTGTTACATGATCCAAGCTTAACAACTCCCCCAGTGTTTGGTCCCTAAGGGAGGCTATTATGTGTCACTTTGCTGACAGACAGAGGCCCAAAGAAGAGAAAGTACATTCCCAAAATCATGGGAAGAAAAAGGTTAATGAAAGTCACCAGACAGGCAAAATGAACCTCCAACAAACAGACCAAAGCAGTGGTAAGACAGAGGTTGATTGGAGTAAATGGGGTGAGGCCGTCTTCTGTCAGGGGACCACTGCATCCATCTGCAGGCCCGTTCATCCACCTGTCCAGCTGCCTCCCTTACTTGGGTTTAGGAGATGTGAGGAGCTCCAGAACGGCGGGATACTCGGAGTCGAAGGCAGATGTGCCACTTTCTGTTTTTATGTTTTTGTCAGCTCCCTGCAGAGGTAAAGGGACAGGAATATTAGATATAGGCACACAGAAGAGGGTTCCTCCTGCTTTCTTCAATTCAGTGGCAAATGGCCCCCGGCATTTATAGAAGAGGTCCCTGGCTATTTAACAAAGGCAACACAAACAAGCCTTCACTTTTATTCTTCTCCGACTCAATCACTAAGGACTTGCTTGTCGGTCTGTCTTAATCCAAACAAGACATGCGGAACTGCGAGAGATGCAAGGGTCCAAATCCATTTAAGCCCAGAACGATAACGGAATCAATGTGAAAGAGCAGAGTGGGGACGCGATCGTTTGGAGAACCAGAGACCCTCACACAGCTGAATTCAGCTGCAGTGACAACAGATGTAATGGGTGACGTGGGGAGGAGCATGACGCCTGTTAACACCGGGGCTTCCAGATCCCAGGCAGACAGAGTTTACCGTTGCGTGGCGGAGCAGGGCATCAACAACAATGGGACGGCGTGGTGCCGTGTTGTCGCCGGAGTGCAAATTCCCCGTTCCGGGAGCAACAGAGCGCGTCCAGAGTTGGGAGAGATTTAGCAGGGCTAGATGTCCTGTCAGATCTACATCTCTAATTGGCGAGGAGATGAAAGACGGAGGAAAAGGCACTTTTGTCAATTCATTCACACTTCCTAGAACCACGTACCTGTGAGCGCGCTGGTTAGGTTAAGGTACGGCCTTATAACACATGAAGCATGACAACTCCTCGTATTTTCATTCCAATTAAAGAACATTGGAGAAAAAATTCCTAACTGCATTTTGTCAACCTTGCAAACATTTACAAAGGTTGTCTCTACATCAATAGGAGCTCTAAACTAATTGAGCTAGGCTCTAAGTGAAAGATGTACTGGATTCAGTTTATAGAAATGCTTTTTTAACTAATCATACGGTGATACAAACTGAGTGGGGATGACACTGGGGCAGGACGATATAGCTGATGTTTCACATCAGATCCTTCATGAGCAAAGGTCTACAAACTATTTTTAAAGTAACTTTTCAAAGAAAGAAAAGCAAGTACAGAGAGTGAGGTTTCAAATAAGTTTTCTTAAAACTGTAAAAGATTCCATGAAACATTGAGAAAAAAAAAAACATAAACAGAGGGGGAAATGGAAGCTTCCACTACAGATTGTTAGGAGTGAAGCTCTTTAAATTTCAAGAGCAGCAGCGTTATCTTTCCTGTACTTTAAAAATACTCAGAAGGTTGCCTTTGTGCGATTCATCTTACCTGAGACAGAAACCAAAATACATTTCCTCTGATAATGTCTGTCTGTTCTCCTGATATAAGCTTTATCCACCTAGCAAACACTCGTTAGCCAGTGTAAACACAGTGATAAGGTGGTCGTTGTGTCAGTAAATACATCCAATTGCCGTTTCATATCATGTACACAGTAACCCAGCTTGGTTTGCTCTGCTGAGCTTAGTGTCTGAAAGGCAGGACAAAAAAGGAAGCAGCTTCATTTCCCCATTGTTTTTTCTCTCCAGCTCCGGGGAAGTCATTAGTAGCTGGTTCAAAATGAAACCTAGTAACAGACTTGGACCTCATTTAGCACTATAGATCAATTACCAATACTCTTCCTGCTGGGGAACGATGAAGCTGAGAGAAGCCCCCCAACATCGTTATAATAAGCATTTTTTTACACCCAACTACTACACATATCTCTAAATATCTGAGCAACTAAAAACGTATGTGCTACATGTGAGGATTTACAGACCTACCAACATGTTCTGACACTATCAGCTAAAAACTTTAGTTTTTCAGAAGCCACCCAACTGAAAGAAATTCCCATTGCCATTTTGTTTCTAATGAGGTTCAGTACATTTATCTGATGTGTGAAGGCCTTAGATTTTTTTTTTTTTAGATTAGTGCCAGAGGTAAAGTTGTGTTACCATTTAACTTGGAAAATCTGACTTAACGCAGTTCAATCCACCATCTGAAAATATCAATAACACAACTTCTTGTAATGCACTCCACTCATCTGGCCTTTTATGAAAACACAGTAGATCTCCACCTCTTTGAGGCTCAGTATTTGTCAGATCACCAATTTGGATTGGTGAGTTGACACCAATCCAGAACATTTTCTGCAAAAAAATTTCTGCAAAATTTTCTGGTGAATTTTGCAGAAAATTCAGCAGCCTGTATTGTAAGCCTGGAAGCCACCAGGCTTTACCTACCCCCAGTGTCATTCATCTGAAATCGGATATTTTTTATACACCAGTAACATCTGCCCAATTTATCATATTTGCACATCAGAGGAAGAGAAAGGCTGCCATACTTCAGGAATCGCACTGGTCATTTTAAGGATGCTTATTGGTCCCCCCGAAAAATGAAGGAAAAAACAAACAAAAAACCCGATCGTCATCAGCAAACAATAAAATCCCACTGGAACAAAATCAAGAATTAGATGTTATGCGGCTAGCATTTAGCACTTTGCAATAACTCAGATATGGAAGTGAGAGTGCTGCGCAACATCATCAATCATCCGGCCGGAACACGGTGCGCTAAATAATAAAACAATTTAAGAAGCTTTGAGGAATTTTAATAATGGAGGTACTCGAATCCCTCGAGGAATTGTTACAGCAGTAGAGTGTACCACCGGGCTTAGCAGCTTTTCTAGAGGAAACCTTCAGATTTATTTCCACAAAATCTACAATATAAAAAAGAAAATTCATCTTGGGGAGCTGAAATACCTAGACACTAGAGATCTGCCGATCAGGTTTTTTCCTGCCGATTCCGATCACCCATGAGGGTCGATCACCGATACCAATCACATAATTATGTTTTTAACCATAATCACTACCATTATGTGGAAAAAGGAACCATGAATTCACTTTAATTTAGACAAAAACTTGTTTTTAATAACTTTTTTCAAGAAGAAAACTAAACTAAACAGGCATTGTGCAAATTGTACTGCTATTGATAATACTATCCGTCAAGTATATCATTTTTTTTATGCCATATTAGATTTGTCGTGTTGATGCATTTTGACCTGCTTCATCCCTGAGGTAATTTTCCGCTGCAACACGTAAACTTCCCCATTCACTCAGTGCGTTATGGTTCCACATCGCTTAGGATTTGTTGCTGCGCGTTTGCGCAGAGTGAAGGAAAGAGGAGACCAGCTGCACAGGCAGGTGGAAATGAGATGCAGATGATCGGTTTGTGTGATCGGCAACAACAGACCGTGATCGGTGATCACCGATCATACACTTTTTCACGGAAATTGGCCGATTATGATCGGTGGTCGATCGATCGGCACACCTCTACTAGACACAAAGCTACTTTGTGCTGGTTTATCAAATAAAACCCCCAATGCAATGTACTAAAATGTGTTGGTTCCACAAGTGAGCATGCTTGCAAGGCTACAATTTTTACAGTTGATATAAAAACTGTAGCTCATCCTCCTATTACAGCTTCTCAAGGACTAGCACACCCTCTCCATACTACCACCACTCATGGTAATGAGCTTTTCTCAAGTTGAATAACGATCCCTCAAACACTTCACTGCCCAAACACTATCCGGTCATCAAGAAGCCGGTGGCTAAATGAGACCAAGTCCAACGAATAAGAATAGACTCCCGGGGCGACTGCAGCCAAACTGAAGAGCATCATCAGCCTGAATCATGCAGCCACACAGAGACTCACTGGGTCAGTAACCCAACACTCCTCACCCGCCAAAGAGTCTATTAAGTTTTCATTAAGCCCCTATTGACTAGAACTGAATGGTCTCCCGTGTATGTCTTTAATTATTGGTCAAGAGCTTCAGTCAAGCTACTTGAAATGCAATATGTGCTTCAGAGTATTGACCTTCCATAACATCTAGGAAAAAGTCAACGATCAATATCTGTTCTTTTTGGAAGTGGAGTCCCACATTGCCCACAGACAATGTGTGTGAAATTTCAAGATGTACCAAACATTCAATAATTGAAAAAACAAAACAAAAAATAAACAGAGATCCATATTGCAACATGTTGAATAAGTGAAAAAGTATCCAACAGGCTCATATCTGGCCGATATTTGTAAAGTCATTTTTGTCCCCAACACTGGTTCAGACGAGAATAAAAAAAACAAGACATGGGCAAATGGAAAAGTCCTTAAAAAGGAACGATGACGAGGGATGTAACTTTATATACTAAAACAATTTCTTCCCCGTCATGCACAGTTCCTCATAGAATCTCTGTTTGCCCTTTCTTTGCAGACTTGTATTTGGCTGGCTGGTTTCTAGAAACTGTATTCCATATTTATGGCTGACATCTTATAGCCGGACCACCTTTTGAATAAAAACCACATTTCATAATTTATTACCAACAGCAGTGCACCATACAGTTAGGGGGCAGGTGTCAACTCCCATCATGCACTGGGAAACCAAGCAATTTCTGTCTACCTACCCCACACTTATAATCCAGTATTCTCAATGGGCTCAGTTTTGGTCACTGCAGTGCTGTGGCAACCACAGGTGCAACCAGACAGAGCCTCAGAGCTACATCATCGACTGTGCTGCTGTGTATTCGATCTATTATTCCCATGTTGAGACAGCAGCGAGGTTTTCACAGTGGATAGGCGTGAATGTCTTAAGATCTGGTCCCTGTAGTTACCGTTTACCTTTGAGCTGCCTGGATTATAATCCTTGTTGTTGGGAACAAAGATGGTCACAGGAGGAAAACCTGTTGGGATCACTTAAACCTTGATCATCCCAGTTCAGATGAGCAGTGCCCACCTCTTGTGCTACCAACTGCTTTGACTTGGAGGACAGCAAATGACCAGCATCTGAAGCATTAAGCGCAATGAACAGAACATATAGTGCATGCACTTTGATTATGTACAGGTGTGTAGTTAAATTTGGAATGCTCAAAGAATGTCCTGACTTGAATTGTGCCACGATGATGGAAAATGTTTTGCTGAAAGACATGATGGTGATCCTAAGTGCTAACTGGTCACAATCGTCTTTCTGTAGAATCCTTAAAGGTCAGTGAGTGATTGGTGGAGTAACCACTAACTCTTGATGCCAACAGTCAATCTGCCCTTTGAAGCAGATGTATAGGAGGTACAAATCAGCCATCTTTAAAGCAAGTTAAAGGTAATTTTTCTGTGGCTGGAAGAAAGTTCAAATACTGGCCACCAAAATGATGCAAAATTGATTATCGCAATAACTGAGAATTTATTTGCTGATATCTTTTAAAAGAGAAAACGCTGGATAAAAAAAAGTAATTAGTCATGTTTTGTTTCATTCTTTCATTTTAATATATTGAGCATGGGCAACTTTTTACTGAAAAAACAGCCATGCCCACACCCATTAATTAAACTTAGCCAAATACAGCAAAGACACTTCAACATTTTTTAAACCAAAAAAAAGAAAAAATAAGCCAGAACACTAGAAAACTCTGCTCCTTCTGATTAAGAAAACTATTTTTCAGACCAACAGTTATTTGTTCTTTTCTTCTTTTTAATGCCACCCTAAGTACTTTCAGCATTGTTGTTTTGACCGAAGGTGCTTAAAGTTTCACCAACACTGCTTAGAAAGACTTAGAGAAAATGCTTCCCTTTATTATCTAACATTTAATAAGTTTAAATCCATAAGTAATGACACTTTTAATGCAAAGTTTCACTCAAAGTTGCATTAAAAGTGTCAGCTTTACATTAAAAGTGTAATTTACCAAATGACACTTCATGACAATAGTTGTAAACATTCATAAAGACTCCTTCATGTTCATGACAGATGTTATATCAGTCTTATGCACACCCCTTCAAAATAAAAGGTTGCCAAATTTATATATTACCAAGTTTTGAGTGTCCATAATCAGAACATCAATAATCATCTACCTTTATGTAACAGGTGACTGTTTAGTTTCCTAAGCTGCCTTCTTTTTAAGAAGGGGAATGATTGCAAAGGGCGTCTTCTTTCACTCTGATACAACCAAAATAAACAGGAAATGTGTCATTTCTTGACTCTTACACATCATTCAGTCAAACATTCAGGTAAGACAAAAACAAAGACGTACTTTAAAACCATTCACGGAGAAACGGCAGCTTCGTATTTGATCGTATGAATTTATATCCCATCACTGGATGATAGCGTTATGTTGGGCGTTTATTATGAGGCGCCTGGCATTCGGTGGAAGTGTTGCAGTCGATGCCAGCTGCAACCGGCGCCAATCACAGCTGCAGTCTGTTAAATCTACAACTCCAGTATGAACATGACGGCGTACTGAAGGTTCTAAGATTTACAGCAAAGATCGGAGAAAGGCAGATGAAAGAAGTTTTGATGAAGAGATGTGTAGCTATATTACATTAATAGTGCTACTAGACAATAACAGCAGTATATTAAAGGGACTTTTCCACAGGAAAACCGGTTAATGGGTGGTTCGTCTTTAGCCCAGGTAGGGAGCTTTTCCATTATACGGTCTCTTCCTTGCTATTGTGGGCGGTACGTGAGCGTGCAGAAAGCTGACCACAGAGGCTCTGAGTTTTCAGTGACTTAAACGAACGAAAGTGATCAGCTGTCAAACTGTTTCGTTGCTGAACCCGGCTCGGTCCTGCTAGTGCTACCCCTGAAGAGGGTAATGAAAATCTGAGAGCAGCCAGTCAGAGGCGCGCTGGATGTGCTAATGGAAAATGAATCTGTCCGGTGCGGACCAGGACCGAACCGGTCTAGTGGAAAACGCCTTATGTAGCCCTCTTTGACCATTCTAGCACAGCCTCCACAGAACTGTGTTAAAGGGCCTTTTGTCTTACAAGTTACCTCATCAGCACTCACTGTGGACCGTCTGACACGTCAACAAGAATAGTGAAAGACACTGGGGAATTTCTGTTTGTAAATTCATTCATGAATACAGAAATTGTGGCACCAACCTTTTCCAAAAGGATCTTGACACAGTCACAGTGACCCTCTAAAGAGGCACACATCAGTGAAGTCAACTCGTGCTTGTCTTTGGCCTGTGGAGACAAAACAAGGCAAAAATCTGTTGTTTTTCTTGAAGCCACCACCATAATACACATAGGTGGTTATAAATTGTGTTAACACATGTCAGAGTTATTAAAACTCCCATCTGTGTATTAGAGGTTGCAGAAAGGATACATTTAGGACAGCAAAGCAACTCTAGACAGGAAGCCAGAGCTTCAACGGAATGGTAATTTTTATTTAATAATAGCCCAGTCATTCTTGACAGGTAAATATATAAGAATTTGTGTCAATAAAACACTGCTGACACACACTCTTGAATTTATGGAAGTTTAAATCTTCTTTTGCAACAAGTATTGATTTAGAAAAAAAGGGATCAAGCTACAAATGCAACTTCTGGATATAAAAGAACCTACAGGTCAAAGTCAGATAGTCGACATCAAAGTTATTTATATAGCACTTTTAAAACAGGTTAAAGCTGCACTAAAGTGCCGTGACAATGCTTGGAAAAGGAAGCAGAAGAGAGCAGTAATTTTTCAGTGGTTAGACAGTAGGCAAATTCGTCCAAAACTGCATGAGATGCAGTGATAGCATCACTTACGTTGATATCTGCTCCTTTCTCAAGAAGGTACTCTACCACTTTTAGATGGCCAAAGTCTGCAGCATAATGAAGAGGGTACCTCCCATCCAGGCGCTCATTTACATCTTCCTTCTGAAAATGAGGAACGGATGTTATTTGGCTTAGATCGTAAAACAGAGGCAAACTATTTACATTCAACAGGGTCCATATTAAAGGTTTATATAAATAAAAAACAGGCATTTCCATCCTTCATGTTCCTGCTTTGCTGTTTCTGTAACTCAACCTAACTTTGCTTCCTACAGACAAACCAAACCCAACCATGAGAAGCTTCCTCTTTCCCTTACCCAACTAACCACACAGACATGAATCACTTGGTCCTCCCCGACAAAACCACTGAAGTGTGACATCTTTTGTTTGATTATTCTGTTGAAAATAAAGGCAAATAGGGCTATACTTAACAGAAATGCAATCTCTGTAAAATAATTAACACAGACAGGCAGAGAAATGTTGATTAATATCCGTCAATATAAGAGGTTCATAGTAAAGTGCCTGAATGACAGAGGCCAGGGTTATTTCAGCTATCTGATTCAACTGAGACACTAAAAATGCATCTATTCAGAACCCAATGCAAGGTTTATTGTAAACCTTTGGTTTATGCCCATTAGTGTGAATTAGCATTTGTCACAGTCAGTCAAACAATAAGTCAAGACATCCAAACTTATCAGATCATGTTAAGTATGTATGATTCACTGCTTTCTAATGAAGTAGTAAATCCTGGCTTTCCAAAGCCTTAATACAAGTTAGATCTTAATCAGTTTTTTCGTGCTATAAATGTGATCTCTATAAACAGTGTTTTTACTGGAGAAAGTCACTGAAGTTGTTCTTGGCATGATGTTTTCATTGGTGTGGGCGGACATGCAGGCAGGTTTTAAAAACCAGTCTTCCAGCAGCGGATGACGTTCCAGCAGGTGCAACAGTGGTGGAATGGCTACAATTTGTGGGAACGCTTAGGGCATGTTTTGCATAAAAACCAGTTCTGTTCTACGAGGTCTGAACAAAATTCCAAGAACCAGAGCCCGATTAGAAAAGTGGTGTTTCACCTCAAAGCACCACTTTTAGCAGACAGCGACTCTAAATTTGAGCTGGAGAAGCCCACCGCCATGTAGGGCGACAACTGGGATCCCCGCCCACAAACTTCAACAGTCACCGTTTAGTGTTGGGCCCGTTTGGCTGATTAGCCAGTTAGCTTTTGGCTACACATTTAACAGCTCAGCAATCTCCTACAAACGTAACATACTTCCTAAACCAGATCTGCTAAGTGCAAACAACGAACTCATTGTTGGCCCAGCACTATAAGTCAGTGCTATTGTTGACTAGCAAAACCAACAGGTTGCTTCAAAGTAATTATTGTGTATGCTGGCCAAACTAAGCATGGACCACACCGAAGCCTCGTCTCTATGTATCGTTTAACATGTATGAACAATATTCAGCTATTAAAAAAAGAAAAAAAGAAAAGAAAAGTCAAAGTACAGAGG
Organism: Poecilia latipinna; assembly: GCF_001443285.1. Taxonomy (NCBI): domain Eukaryota; kingdom Metazoa; phylum Chordata; class Actinopteri; order Cyprinodontiformes; family Poeciliidae; genus Poecilia; species Poecilia latipinna. The sequence continues at coordinate 71,324 of NW_015112625.1, forward strand.
CTGTTTGCTAGCTAGCTAGTCGGCTAGCAAGACTACAGAGCCTCTTTTTTGACTTTTCGGCTGAAGCTCAGCTCAAAAATTACACTGACTTAACAGCCTTCTTACCGTTTTCAAAGCGTTTTTAACCTCGTTCACTTCACCGTTTTTCAATGCCCATATCACTTTAGCTGGGTCCATCTTTTCGTCCATCTTCTTGCCTACAGCACCTTCCTTTTTATGCAGTAAAAAGTTAGCTCGCTAGCGGTGGACTAACACTCTTTTGATCGTCGCTATGATTAACCCCAAGGAAACGCTCTGAAAACAGAATTGCTTAAATACTCAGCGTTGAAACGTTTATTTACGTTTGCTAACGCAAATGCTAACTACAGAAGTTCTGAAAGACAAAAGTGGCAAAGAGGGATCCGCCTTTCTGCATACCAGAAACGTTTCCGACACCGTTACCCGGAAGGTAACGGCTGAAGTGGCCTTCAGGTGCGCAAGTTAAATTGAAAGCTTCACAAGTTTCTCACAAATTTCTCGAATCCCATTGCTTAAATGACGTTTGCTGTGATAATAACATATTTTGGTCACGTTTTAAACATATAAAGTCCTAAAAGAATAAATACATGCTTGACATAGCTATTCCAACACGCGACAGATGCAAAAGAGCCGCAAATTCCGATGTGGTTTGAAAGCATTTGAACATTTCAGAGCTCTAATTCCGCAATGCCCAGTATTAAGGCTATGTTGTAAAACTATACTTTTATGTTCAGCAAATTTCACTGTTTAATATAAGAACAAATAACGAGCAACATGTTTTGACCCTTTAATAAAACTTAAAAATAGTTTCCGTAAGGCTTAATGGAGAGACACGCCGCTCAGACCACAGTTTCCCATTATCTTTAAATAGCAGATAACACATCTCTTGACGCGCTTCCTTCTTTTAATCTAGGTTGCTGCTGTCGTTAGGTTTCATCAGAATTTATACTGACGTTTCATGTTTGCTCAATCAGATCTATTTCTTCACAATAAATTTCCATTTCATTTTTTTACAAGTTATAAAAAACAAACAAAAAAAATTATTAAATACCAGCACTTAGATAACGGGAAAAAAAGACTGGTAAATTTGTGACTTCACATTTGTGTTTTCAGAACTAAAGCTAGAACTACTAGTTTGCTTTAAACCAGTATAATGCTGCTGTAAGAAACATCTCACAACTAAAATAGTTTCTCTTCCATATTATTGGGTCACAATTTTTAATCATTCTAATAATAGTATTGATTGAAAAATTGCAGAACTCTTTCCAAATAACATGTCATTATTTGGGCCTTTTGTAAAGATAAAAAAAAAAAAAACTTTAATTATTCAGTTTAAATCCAAAAAAACTTTATTTATGCAAAAGGGGAATTAAATTTTCAACTGCTCTGGGATTTGGGGCTGTAGTTCAGATATTTTTTTTTTTTGATATACTGATCAGCTCCTCCCAGCTGTATAAACAATACCTTGTTGCCGTGGTTACACATCATAACAACCATCCCAAAGTTAAAAAGTAAAAGCAAAAATCGTTCCAGTTGCAAAGCATTGAAAACCAGAATATTTGCCCAGGAAAAGTGTGAACAAAGGTCAACAAAAATCAAAATCAGCGCAAAAACGTTTCACAAGATTAACCTTCTTCAATGACATCGGTCATATTTTAAACAAAATGTTTTTTTTATTTGGAAATTTTTAAATTAAATGTTTCTAATACTAAATAAGAATGCAAAACAAGTTGAAATTGTATTTATTTTACTGGAATTATTCGAGGTCTGAGCAGCTTCTGCACTGGTGATTTCAATGAAACATTTATTTATTTATATATGATAAATAAATGTGCTCAAATTATAATCTGTTGTTCAACGACTTTTTTCAGAGTCAGATGAATTTATCTGAAAACATTTTCACCAAAGCTACGGAAGGTGGTGTGCTGTTTTCTTTGTTTCTTTAAGGTACCGTAGAAATTATTTCTCTGTGGCAGTTTTCTGAAAAAGTCATGTCTGTAGACTTACAGGGCATTAAGGCAGTTTTTATCATTTATTTAGACTTGGATACAAATAGTTTTCTGAAATATCACAATGTATAAATGGAAAGGTGCATGATGAAATGCCAAAATTCAGTTTTTATAAATCTCTTACAATGCTGAGCTGCATGAGAGAACAGACATAAAGGGAGGTGAATTGTTTTGCATCTGACATTCAATACAGAATCAGGACATTCACAAGAAAAGAAAGGAATACAATTTATTAGTTTTAACATCTCACATTTTCTTTCATTTAAGTCTACAATTTAAACACCATAAATGAATGATGTTGCTCCTCCAGTGTGAAGAAGAAATCCCATTTTTACAAGAGGATCATGGTGTAATCCGGACATTTTCTCCTCCTTGATCCCTCTGAAATGAAATCTTTAGAGCCTGCCGGTGAACGTACACCGCAAACTCAACAAGAGCAGTAAAGCTGTATGTACCAATATGTGCAGGAAAGATAGAGACAGCCTCATGAAAGGAGTGACTGATGGTGTTTTAGCGGTTCATGGCTTGTGCATCGTAATTTTCAAGGCGCTGAAGGAACCAAAGCGCTCAGTGCAGCAGATGATGGCAGTGTTCACCACGAGGGCCGTATCTCTTGTCAAATGTGCCAGGTAAAGAGCTGCCCAGTCAGTCTGTGATGCAATAAATAAGCAGCAGAGAGAAACTTTGTAAGACGAGGAGGAATAAAATCTTTATGTAACCCTGGTGCGTAAAGATCAAGGGCAGCGAGCCTCAGTGTTCTTTTCCCATAGATAATAACTGTAAACAACTTCTACTTCTACAGGAGATGACAAAAAGTTGTTGTGCACTATCAGAATGCAAAATCAGCAGAACATATATATAAAAAAACAATTCTAATTGACATATACTGGATAACACTCAGACAAATCACGAGGAGAATAAAAATGCTACTGATGACATTCAAGAGCTCTCCAGTCCTCTTCTGAGCAGCTTCACATGCAGGTATTAGAGCCGGGCAGCTGAACTGCATGCAGGTATTAATCTCGTCACTGTAAGTATAATGAATTCTCCGGCTTGTTGCAGATTTTACGCCCAACTGGTCGTAGGGGCAAAAATGATTACCGGCCAGCTTGTTATGCTAATGAGGCATATATAGGTACTCAAAGGCTTACTGACATTGGAATCAACCGCAGCTCAATAAAGTGCTGAGGATTTCATGGCGTACTCTCAAAGTGACACCTTACTGAAGCTTTAAAGGACAACTGACAACAGGAAGAGTAAATAAATTACATTGCAAATATTAAATTGAGAAAATACAGTCCCTCTGAAATGTAATCACACTCAAATGTTTTTATTTGTTTTTGTTTTTTACAAAAAATTATTTTAATGTCAAAGTGAAAGACACGGTTTTTCAAACTAAGTCAACTAAATAACATGAAGTAAGTGATTGCATAAATGTTCAACCCCTTTAAAATGGCTGACCTAATTTAGCAGAGGTCCAGCCAAGTGGTACTAGAACTGGTTCTGGTTCTGCTTTGCATCCCCAGAACCAGATGTGGGGGAGCAGCTTTCAGCTTCTACCTGCCACAGATCTGGAACAACAATCTGATGTGTGACGGTGGCACTTCACAAAGTATATTGTTTTAATTGTTCCAGGGGAAACTGTAAAAAATACTAAGCATGTCTTTCAAATTATCATCAAATATTATACCTCTTAATCATATTACGTTGAAATTTGAACGAGCGAGATAATGACTAATTAAAAAAAGTTCATGATAACTTTCCATAGTTCTATGAACTCTGTTAAAACCTTCATTGACAGCTCAAAGTATTTAAAATAAGTTTGAAGACAATGATGCATTGACTGTGCAGATAAATTTTGGTATAACTACATAATATTCAGCCTGCACATAACCTCTGCAGTAAGTCAATTAGAGCCTTCTTCAAGTTTCATAAGAATTTGATCAGATCATTCTCTTTTGTACTGGTGATTAGAAATAGTGCTTTAAAGTTTAAAGGGTACATTTGGAGTTAATGACCAGGCATGAGTGAGGAATATCAAACAGGGAAAGAAAAGGACTTTGTCTATCCCAACCTTCAAGTAATTCTACTTATATATTTTTCACATCACTGCATTGGTGATGATCTTAAATTTAAGATTAAAATCTGAAATGAACGCAGCACATCTTGGCCACACTGCACACTTATTCTATGTTGAGATTGAATTAAATAATTGATTTTTCATTTAACAGCAGTACTGCACTATTGTCCTCTTATAGTTAAAGTAATTGGAGTCATAATATTTCTATTTTTTCATTAAATTTGTCTTCAACTCTGCATCTTTTCCCAAAACTTGGCTAGTCTAAATCAGCTTTAGGCTTCTTTACATAATGTCATTTTTCCAAACAAAAAGTTACATCTTAATCTTCATGCATTCGCTCTACACGTCTCTCGAGACAATCCCATTTGAAGTTGCACTGAAGGATAATCGATATCCTGAAGCGGCTTAATCCGTCAGTCTCAGTAGGACTGCCATCGTTAAATATAACGTAATTAATGTGCCAAAGTGTAGCAGAGACACAAGACCAGCATAATCTTAGGAACACACAGAGATCTCTCCAAATGTCAAATGTCTGTTATGCTCTTTACCAATATGGTCAGTAACCTATACAGTCAGTGACAGACTGAAAACCCCCGTCACCGATCTGCTCCCATCAACATGTCTGTATAAACTCAGACTTCTAAAATAGCTTGCATGTTCCTTCAGAGTGAAAGCTGTGCCTGTTTGTAAGGGCCAAGCTGTTGTTCACGGTGAATATTTATGCCGCTATTCAAAAACACTTGAAGAGACAGAAAGGCTGAAGGCAGCAGCACATATTAATGTTAAATGAAGCATTGAGCTTCCTATAGAAAAGCGTAGTTTGCCCAGCATTGCACGAATGCAGGAGTCGCGCTATGTTGAAGTTGTAATACTTGAAAGATGAGAAAAACAGGTTCATGGTTGCAAAGTTACAATAGAAAGACAGAAACTATCATTTGTGGTCATGTTTCCAGTTAATTTAACTTGAAAGATAACTGAAAAGAAAAGTTTTTTTGCAACACAGACAGAATAAACATAGAAACTGTTGTGTGTGTGTGTGTGTGTGTATATATAAAGTTAAACATCCCTCCTTCAGCCTCAGTTCTTTGTTTTAGCTGTAATCTTGTTCTTATACATTCTCTGATGCATCACAGATTTAATGCAAAAACAGAGTTAGAAATGAAAGCAATTTCTGTTACTATGCAGCGACATGTCACCCATGATTGATTTAGACCTCCAACCTTTCAATCACAGCTGGCCTGTTGATCTCTGATATTGCACATGGAGAAAATCTAGCAGCTAAAAAAGGAATGAATGATGATAGAAAGGAGAAGCATCATCTGGTGTTTCAGCTTTGTAATGTAAAAACTTTAGATGTTAATAAATCTTAAGTTTTTTTTTAAAATCTTGTCACAAACTTCTATATATTTAATTGGATCAACACAAAGAAAAGCCTAACTGAAGCCATAAGGAAAAGGGGTTGACTACTTATGCATATTTAATTGATAAACTATTTCTAATTTTCTTTAAGTTCATATTATATTGTATGAGTCTATAAAATGCAATAAAATACATTCAAGTTTGTCATTCTGCTGTGACAAAATGCAACATATTTAAGTATATATTAAAGAAATGTAATCAACTCCACAACTGCAAAATAAAGAGCTTAAAGTTAGAGAGCATAATGTTAAACTAAATCAATTCTCCGTGAATATTTGAGACAAAATAATATTATGTAACGAGGGAGTTGACATAACTGGTTGTAGTCGTTTTTGGGGGTAAAATTAAAAATGCATGAAAACAGGCTTCAGATTTTCCTTCCGCTTCACAAAATTGTGCTGCTTTATGTTTCTCTACAAACTTAAATGACAAAACACACTGAAGCTGAACATTGTAACATATGAAACAGCTTAAGAGACTTTAGCAAATCGCAGTAAAGAGGATTTCGCATGGAAATATGTGCATATTGAAAAGCTTCTAGAAGGTATCAGTAACAGGATAAACGGGCGTGCAGAAGCTGTACATGAATCATCCTGAGAATCTGAAGCACTAAGGAGTGTTTCAGATGATACATATACAGCTTTAAATGTCTTATTTACTCATCAGATAGGGTTTTTGGGGTTTAACCCTTTCATGCATGAATTATGATCCTTTGTATCAGGATTTTCCCCCCATTTTTTATTTTCTTAAGGCATAAAAAAAGGTAGGAAAATTTTTTTGTAAAACAAACTTTTTTTAAATTTTATTTATTCAAAAGTTATTTAAAATACATCAGTTGTATTGCTCTTCAGGGGTTTTATCTGATGTCACAGTATTTGTTTTACCTGCAAGAGTCGTCTACAGCAGAAGGAGGGACCGGGTCGGTTGGTTCTCTTTTGTCTGTCGGCCATATTGGAATTAAGAAAAATAATTTCTTGCATTTGCAGCTGATGCCCAGTAGTTGATAGTGTATTTTATGATGCATTAGTGTCCACTTCAGTGGTCTGTGTACATTTATAACGTAAAAATCCACAAGAACAACAAGAAAGTGGCTTTTATATAGCTGTCCACTATAGCCCCCTACACTACCACCCTTCAGAAGTCAGGCCAGGGATGCTGGGATCCTAAACGGTTTTGTGGGTTTAAGGTAATAAACCAGGCAGAGGACAGGACCAAATGAAAGCAGAAGCACTTTGACCAGAACCGTTCAGCAGTCAGTGGTGGCCAGCATGGGCTTCGAGGTGCAGAGACAGGAAGACATCACTGTGTTCGAAAATTGGCTTTTCTTGGAGACTAAGATCATTGCAATAATTCTCAGATGCTTACGACCTCTAATAAATAGAGTAGAAACAGCCGTCGCTGTCCATTGTTCATCTGTTTCCCCCTCTATCATCCGGCCCACACTTCTATTAGGCAGCGCTCCGTCCCATCATCCATCACTCTAAGGTGTTGTCCACTACTGGCTGCCCTTGATCACCCCTGACTAGCCTCGTCTGGAGGCCCGTGCTTTGTGTAGTCGATGTGAGCCCTGATAGGATGTGACAACTTTCTTAAGCACAAATCAGGCGGCTGCATTTCCATTCTCTGCTGGACGTGTGAGCGATGTACACCTCAAGCTGTGGTTTTCATCCCAGCAGGAGGCTCTGGTTCTCTTTTTATCTCTCTTCCTTCATTCGTGACTCTCAGATCTTTGAGATTATCACTCTCTACCTTCGGCTATCTACCACACAAGCCTTCAGAGGACACAGGGTGGCTGGGAGGCTTGTAGGTATGATCGAGGGGCAGCACGTTTTATGAATAGTGAGAGTCTTTTCTTCAGCTTTCATGTGAAGGCGCTCATAAACCAGTTTGAAATATACACTAACAAGATTTCATCAGTGTTTTTCACAGTTTGAAGTTTCAAGTGAGGCGGTAGTGTCACGTTATGTGTGTGTTTTGGTCCAGGAGGGAGAGGAGTACTTCATAAAAAATATTCAATCATGGAGAAGGAACATTATATATCATAGCCTGGTCCTTTAAATGGACAGTGACACAAATAACACCACCAAATTAGCAGCTTAAGGACAAAAAACGGTCAATGCTTCAGAGTAGCAATCCCAATGGTCTGATCAAAATGTGAAAGTTCGAGAGCAGGCAAACAAAAGACCCAAAAAAGCCGCTCAACTAGTTGCTTACAGAACAGGAGAAACTGGCTTTTTTGGGGTTTTTTTTTGTTCGTCTGCTCTCAAACTTTCACATTTGGATCAATAACCTGCAAATCAAAACGTCAAACAGTGTCAAAATGAAAATGCCAAAGGAAATTGATTAAATTATATCAATTATAAACAGTAAGATGTTTGCATTTACAGTCCACAATGAAGATCATCCTTTATGCCAATTGTACATCTTTGAAAACCAGGTCAAAATCAACCCATATAAATGAGTCAAAACTATGCAAGAACCCTGCTGACGGTCACAAAAGTCATGTCAAAAGGGATAAATAACCACATTATTGGAGTAAGTGTCTACATTTCTGAATTTATGTATAACTTTTTGCCTGTGTGGGCCAGAGGGGGGGAAAAAAACATTGAAGTTGTTTGTTTTATCCCCCTTATATCCTTGGAAGAAAGATGTGAATAAAGTATAGTAACCATTGGAGCAAAAAATTGGAACACTAAAAAAGTTTTCACAGAGCCCTCTGACCACTGTGTGATTTTATGGCACTTCCTGAGTAAATAAGTATTTGGCTGGACCCTTGCTTACACTCTGTTCTCCCTTAAATCCTCTATTTATGCTCAGCCATGGCTGCTTACTTCTGGATTGTCTCCCACCTCTTTTTGTGTTTTCAATCGGCTTAGTCCTGTTGGATTGTTTCTGGACTTTCTCCCCTGCAGCAGCTTATTTGGTTCGTTTATTAAAGTTCTTTGTTTCCACCATCCACCTGCCTCATGTGTTTACATGCGTTTTGTTTGGTCCAACTTTGAAAGACAAATGTTGAAAGTTGCGGAAACAAACTGAAAGCCGTGCTTCGTCAGTTTCTTATGAATCTCAAAGGAATCAGTTGGAGTCTGTAAAAAGTCTTAAAAACTTCAGTTTTTATATCAGTAAGATAATTTTGTAGTGTCATTGGCAGCCAAAAAAAATCCCTAAAGTACATGAAACTGAATAATTTTTAAAATTAAACTTACTTCCTCACTTTTAACGGAAAATTTAGGACAAAGTCTTTCAGGTAGCAACGTGATTTCCTGTTTCCCAGGGGAACAAATATGATGCGACACGATGCTCATCTCTTTTATCCCCTGACCTCCAGGGGGACAAGTTTATCTTGGCGACACACACAGTGAGGGAGATGGTAAGGGAGGTAAAAGGAAAGTCCCTAAAGCTAGACAGCAGCAGTAAAGAGTGTTATCTTGAGGTCGCCAAGTTTCCAAAAGCAACTTTTGAACATGATAATCTGTAAAGGCCAAATTGTTTAGAAGACATGACTTGAAAAATGAAGCAACGCTGATTTTTTTGTCAAAGAAAAAAAAAGAGTTTTCTGTTCAAGATTACTATCCTGAAAAAAAAAATTGCTTCTCCACGTTTATACTTGAAGTTTCAATGTTGACATAGATAAAGTTGTCAGTCGAGTCGTTTCACATGTGGTTCCTGAGGGTTTTATTTCCCGTTTTTTTCCCCTTTTTGCATAATCTATGAATAGATTAGATGATTTACAATTTATTTTTACCCCAGAATAAAAATCCCCAAAACAAAGGTGTGATTTTAATTTACATTTTTGGATTACATTTGCTGTATGAGTCTTCGGAGTGTCATGTACTCTTCATATACCATTTTTGCACTCAGTATTTCAGCCTAAGGCAAATAAAGAAACATAAAAAACAAAAAATATTTCATCTGGTATTGTTCCTGTTCTATATCGCGTAATAAAAACTAGAAGAAGCACAGCTCATATTCTCAACGCAAGCATAAAATCAACAGATGATGCTTTGAGGTTGTGTTAATATCATGTTTATTGGGCAGAACCACAAAACCTCACAACCCTCATGGGACCAGCAATAAACCTGAAAGCTCCAAAAAATGTGATTAGCTTTAGGAGCGAGAGAAGTATTAGAGATTTGTTCATATCTGTGATATTCCTTTGATGCCTGCTGAGAAGATGCATTTCACTGACACAGAAACAAAAGTTTATTGAATTGGGTTAAACAGGCAGAATCTTGAGGAGATTAGCGGAGAAATTCTCCAAGCGCCTCGTTTGATAGGAAAAGGAAAATCCTTCAATTTATCTGATAAATCTTTAGGCAGACTGAACCAAATTCTGTGCTGAGAGGAAAGACAAAAGATTGATGCATAAACATTTTATCTGCACTCGAGTAGCATTAACTCGGCTTTGTTGGCTGTTCTCACCCCAAAGGGAGATCAGGAAATAAAGTCACACGGACAATCTTCCTAAGTCCTCTTTTCTTTTCACATGTACGGGGGTGAAAGCATCCAGCCTGAAAAGCGACATATTTGTTTTTTACAGTTGTGGTTTTGCTTGACGCATTGTGATGGAGTCAGCCTTACTTCCCTATCACAAGAAAATGGGGAAAGCTAATCTGAGAGGAGGAAGTATCTCATTAAAAACTCAATCTGGAGTGAATCTTGTAAGGGGGATTTATCGCACACCTTCAGGATTTGCAGCGCTGCAGTGGAGGACAGAGCTTATTTACCCGTAGATTATAGTGATGGATCTCACCTACAACACAACAGAGAAAATCTGAGTTGCAGAAGAAGACAGTATAACAACACAGTGGTGACTGTAAAAACATTTCAGATCAACAAACTAATACACATATTAGTCAAATATGAGCTAAGCTAATACAAAATGCAGTTTTCAATAGATGATTTTATTCATTCATTGATTAAAAGTTAACCAAATCAACTTGAATCTACGTAAAATAGGATTTATTTAAGCAGTTTGTTGACTAAAAATCAACCACAATGAAGGATGAAGTAAAAAAGATCAGCAGATAAAACGTATTTTGAACACAATTAGTACTTTCATCCTATTAGACATAGACACCTTCCTTAAGCTCTCCCTCTTCTAAGCTGTGATAATGAGGCTGTAGTTCATTAACAAACTGCAGCGTGGATCCTCTAATATGTCTCCTAGGCAACTATCAGCGTTTGATTGTTGCATTTGTTGGGGGCAGGCTTTAAACGCGGGTCAGAGTGTGTAAATGTTCTGCGCAGGAGAAAAACTCCAGGGCACAATGCTGCTGGTGGAGCCAGTATAGAAAATGCATGTACATCTGGCAAGGGTGGCGCACAAAACTGCAGAGTGTGCATAGTTCAAACAACCTGCAGAAAGGAGCGTGCAGCAAATCTGAGCAGACGGCGTTATGGCTCCAAGGAGAAGCCCGCGCTTTAAATTAAATTAGCAGGAGATGGGCTCATTAGCACCAGGCTGGTTACTTGGGGAGCCTGCCGGCCTACAGCGGCAGCTAGAAGTGAAACAGGAAAGCAATATTGTCAGCAACATGTGGATCATGTAGATGACAAGGTTTAATAGTAGAAACGGTTCATCCTCCTGAGACCACGGCTAGATGGGTTGTAAATAATAGATTGCGGTTCTTTCCTTGTAATGAAAAGTTAATTTGGATTGCTTTATTGAATTTATGTGCTCTATATTTAAAGTTGGAGTTTAACTCTCAGCTAAATCGGAAACATTAAGGGGTTTATGAGGATTCTACTTTAATTCCACTATTTCCAAAATGAGCATTTATTATCAATTTAAAGAGACAGAGGAGGAATTGAAAGATTTCAGATTTTATGCCTTTGTTTTACAGTCCACATTATTCCAGTTGTTAAAGAAATAAAGTGACAAAAAGAGATATTCTGTAGCTCTGTGAGCTGGCTGTGACTTCTTAGTTGAAAGACTATCATTTGAAGACAATTTTGAGAAATTGCAGTGACACAGAAACATCTCTGATTTAATTTCCATGCCATTCAGTGAATCTGGATATGGATTTCCTCATTGAGGACAAAGAAAAAAAAGAAACATTTTGCTGAACAGGCAATCACACCGTTCAGCAGCAAACACTTGGCAGACTTTATATCTGAGGTGACATTAGGAACACATTACCTGCTGTTGGGGTGTTTGATCTGCAAGAAGAAGATCTAATGTTGCTTTTAATGGCAGCGATCTGACTACAAGTCGTGTTCAGCATGTTCACTGATTAAACTCTGTGTGCACTGAGCTCAACCGTGCAGAACTAGTCACTGCGACTTCCTCCCCCCCCAGTGAGCTCGGGATAATGGGAGAGTTTGATCATCTGAGCCTCATAAGCTTTCAAGTCCAATCAGATTTTGCAAGCTTTCACATTTTCCTCCAGTCTTTACGCCAAACTTCATTTTCTTCTGAAGCAATCCAATAGCAAGGGTGCAGCCATTTGGGTAGACTCACTATATTGCCCCCGTCTGACTTTGAGGTGGCTCTCCATATGTTTATTTCATTGGAACAGTGATAAACCTGGGGGCACTGAAATGATAATGGCTCCGTATCTTCGCCTGCATGCATTTAAATATACAGATGAACCAGCGAGAAGCTTCCACTTTGTACATACAAGGCTCTGCTTTTGTTCCACAGCCTGACTATGTGCTTCATTTGCATAATTGTAATTACCTGTGTGGGCAGAAGACTGGCTGCTGCCCCAGGTAACTCTAAGATGAAGTCTGTTTTTCTCCCATCTTGCTTGTTCGGCTGTGAATCACTTAAATTGCTCCGTTTAAAGACCTTACAGAATCTGTGCAAGTCACAGTTTTAGAGTTTTCTTAATGACACATTATGCCAAAGGGACTGTCTGGACTGAGTTTTTTTTTTTTTTTTTGAGTAGCAGGTAAAATCAAAGAACATTGGATCAGAAGCGCTTTATATGCAGACGACAAACAGGTTTAACACTCCAGGTTTTCTGTAGAAAGGTTATGATGTCCAATAACACAGGACTATTTAAGATTGAAGCAAAAGAGATCAACTTTCTTAAACCTCAAACCTCATTGAATATTTTTCTAATTTAGATTACAATTCTGCATGATTTGATGTGTATTTTTCTGGGAGTTTTAAATTTAGACAGCTGAACTTTTCTTGTTATCTTAACATTTTGTATCTCACAAGAGAAAGACTCATTCCAGAAGAGCCAACTCCTTACAAAGGAAACTCATTAAAGACGGGAGTGGCAGACAGTTTGAGAGAGGTTGAAGCATGAAAACAGGAAAACCCAGCCCTGAGGAGGCGGGCTCGGGTTTCGTCTTTCTAACACCGACAGCGCAGCCTTGACTCGTCTAACCAGACAGTTTCTTGGAAAATTGCATATCGAGATGTGACTAAAGTAACACGTGTTGGAGATTCGTTAGGATCGTCAACAACCGGGACCTTGATGACCTCATTAGTGCTGGAGGAGAAACATCTACAGTCACAGATGGCTGACAATCTATCAACCATTTTGACCCCATTTCATGTTGTTAGAGACATTTTTTGAGCAAGTTCTTGCACCTATAGGTCAGATAGATTGAAGATCTAAGTGAGGCAGAAAAAATGGGTCAAATTTCACAAAGTCTAGTTTTACATAACTTTTTCCTTTTAAAAATAAAACCATAATATGAAAACTGCAACCAACTCACCTGTGCTTTCATGGTGTTTAAAATTGATTTAATAATCTGAAATTAGAATTGCAATAAACAGGATAAATCTTTAAGGGTATAAAGACTTTTTAAGGTCCTGTGAACTGCAGGTTTAAGTGTTTTCAGCATCACAGTGTCATTTGAAATGATATAAAAATATTTTTGCCTGCTTATCCTTTCAACCTCATCAACATTTTAAATGCATTCATTTTATCTTTTTGTAAAACACCAGTCAAGCAGGCCTAACAAGCTTGTCTCATTTCTTCATTTTCTCCTAGTGATTAAATAGAATCATCTAATTATTTTGCTGTGAGATGTGCTGATTAGAAAAATCACTCGCTGTGTTTGGCAAAAAAACCGCCAGCGCTTCAGAAATAACAGCTTCTTCATTTAAGCCAATTTTTTTTTACAGCGATAAACTATTTATGAAATCTCAAAGAGAAAAACGGGGGTGAGAGTCGGGTTCAAATCAGGAATGCAAATTAGAAACTTCTGATGTGAATTAATCTGTTAGATTACAGAGTAAGTGTGTCCATCGTGTGGCCAGGAGCTGAAAACCGAGATTAAAAAACGCTTCTTTTTTTTTTACTCTCACACCAATTCTTCAACACACTTTGAAAATGAGACCCTCGATTCACTGGTGGGGTGAAATTTGGAATATTAACCATGCTCTGTGGGGGTAAACGATACCTGTGGAAGGAAGAGGATGAGACGGAAGACGGAGACAAATGGGGAGATAAATGTGCTGGCACAATTTTCCTCTGGAGGCCCGGGGAGATATGATCGGGAATGAAAGAGCTTTTACATAACATCTTCAGAGCCCTCAAAGTTCTCCGTGGAGGTGCGTTTTCACGCTGCGATTTCGGCACCTCACGATCCCTGTCAGCAGAATTTGGGATGGAACGGGCACTGCCTTTTAAATACGTAATGAAAGAAGCGACGCCCGAGTCGTTTTTTTTCCTTCTTCTTTTTCTGCTCTGATGTCTTTGTCGGAGTGTTGCGCCTCTTTGATGTGCACCACGATGTCGGAAGGTGTCATCATGGTGTGTTTCTTTGCTTGCTAATTTTAGCCGGTCCAAAAAACACAGAAAAGAAAAAAAACAGAGCCGAACATACGGTGCGAGCGTTGTTCTTCTGCGGGGATGGAGCGCTCCACTCCCAAGCAATCAATATTGGATGCACCTACAGGGACTAACCAAGCAAATGGCTCGAGGCAAGACCCAGTCCCTTCCTACTATTTTCTATATATAAAACTATCCTGGCACATAATGAAAAACATTACCTGCCACCAGAGCACATAACTCCACTGGCAGCAGGCAGAGGAGTTATGGAATGTGGGCCAAAGAATGATCCAATTACACAAATAGTGTTTTTACAATAGAGAGCCGTTCATCACAATGCACTGTAGATAAATCACCGCTTTGGTTTGAGATTTATTTAACAGAAATCACTCAATAATAACAGATAAAGAGCAGCGGCCTCACCTTCCTGGGGTTTAATGTATGTGCGCGTTTGTCAGTGTGAGTCAGTCTGTGAAGCAGCCGAACTGCATCACCCCCTTGAGATAAAGAGCAGGCTTTCAGCTCAGTCACTCGAGGATTGGTCTCGCTCCTGCTGTGGCTGCCTTGTTCCCGGTAAACAAACGCATATGACAGATGTCAACATGTTACCAGTGAGCCCTGCTGTGTGCCGCCGTCTGCTTGGCATCCTGCTCATGTGAAGTCACCGCGGAGACGAGTTCCCTCACCTGGTCATTTACATTGTAAAGTGGGAAAGAGACGCGGCGCACAGGAACCTTCCTACGTTCGAAACTTTTCCAGAAAAATAAAAAGTTTATAGATGAAATATAGTGTTGTAGAAAGTTAAACAGTTAAATGATAAATGTGAGCATTATTAATGTCCTCTGAAGTGTTTTGTCTTATGTTAAATGTTGGCTTCAGTTGACAATGTGAAATGCATATACTGCATGTCAGACAGGAGAACTAAATGTTCATATAAGCCAGTGGTGTCAAAAACTTTTTGACATCAGTGCCAAAAATGTCAAGTTGAAAGTATTCTGGGGCCTCAGAGTTTTTGCATTTTCTTTTTAATAATAATCACAAAATATATTTTGTTTTGTATATTTACGTGCTCAACAAGACATTACAATATTTTAATGAGTGAATCATTGTAGATTTCAAACATAGAACAAGAAAGGAAAACGTATCCAAATTTTTTCAGGTTGATCATATTTTTCTAGAATTTTTGAAATGGTCATGCCCGAGTCTGCATTTTAGTAAATGTCACTTGATGTTTGATTTTTTCTTACTAAAACTAAAATAAAATAATGGATGAATATTGTGTTACACCTTCATTTTTTTCCCATTTGCACAGCAAACCAAAATTAAGCCTTTCTTGAATTGCGATCAAAGGACACCCCTGATGTAAGCCGACCATGTGACGATGCATCGTGTGGAGCAAACAGAAGGAACCAGAGCTGACTAACGAGTCGATGTACAGAGGAACTAATTAGGGGAACTGACAGCAGCTGGGAAGTGAGGCCTGATGAGCAGTGGTGGAGAAAGTACTCAAAAAATGTACTTAAGTAAAAGTACAAATACACAGACAAAAATGTACTCAAGTAAAAGTAAAAGTACCACATTAACATTTTACTTAAGTAAAAGTAAAAAAGTACTGGCTTTTAAAAATACTTAAGTATTAAAAGTAAAAGTAGCTACTTGCTGAATAATACCTAATCGCTAATATCATTAAGTGAACTGATCGTATTTAATTTTAATACATTAGAAATGTGCCATTTTAATGAACAATGCCACAGATAAAACATGTTTTCATTGTGTTTACTCTGTAACATAGTTTAGACTTAGATATTTGATTCTATGCATCATAATTTCAGGGATGGAAACATCTTGTCTCCTGTCCTAACATAGCATGAACTTCACTTTTTTTGCCACTAGTGGCTTTTATTTTTAAAGAAATCCAACAGAAAGGGGATGGAAAGAAGGTGGGTGGGGGAGTACATGCAACCGAGGAGCCAGTAGCAGAGTTGTAGTCAAGACCACAAACCCAAGACCAAGTCAAGACCAGCGCCCGGCGCTACGTGACACAAAAACATCAAGTTTTACCTTCAAAATTGCTTCTCAAATTGATCTGAAAGATCCACATTTCCATAAAACACCTAGATATTAAATACTTAGAGCTGAAATAAATTTAATCAGTAAAGATCCATCCAGAAGAATCGGATCATTCCTGAATGTCATATCAATGCAGACTTTGGTCACAGCGTTGTCCCATATGACACCTCAGTCAACACCTCCACACAATAATTCAACGCATGAGTGACAACTTTTTTTCATCGCAGATGCAACATGTGTCTCTGTACAGCTAGCTTTGCTAGCATCACGTCCACAGATCTTACCTTTCTTTAAGCTTTCCTTCCAAGTGACGCTAAAAGTTGGACTAAGTCCCCACCGTCTGTGAAAGCGAAGCGCTGCTGATTTTACATGTCGCCATATCTTATGATTTATGCAGCTATTATATTACTGACGATTAGACGGATATCCACCACTGCGCATGTCTGGAGCTCCGCGTGCGAGTAAAGGTGGAGGCGATGGGTGACAACAGACACTAAGTCACGTTATTGCTTGGATTTTACGGCGCCACAGTCCCTGAACTTCACATTTTAATGGACAAAAAGCGCAACGCGACTTGGATGTAACGAGTAACGCGACACTTTTGTAGAAATGTAGTGAAGTAGAAAGTACCCATTATTAAATTTACTTAAGTAAAGTACAGATACATGAAAATTGTACTTATTTCCCACCACTGGTGATGAGGCAGATGACCAGCAGCTGAGGAGTAAATGGTAACGTGACTGAGGAAAAAACAAAGAGGAAACTAAAAGGAATTTCAATAATAACAAAAGTAATTACCAAATCCAACACCTAACAAGAGAAACTAAACTACTGAGTGCAAAAGAAATCCAAAACTGCAGTATAGAACGAACAATAAAAATCAAAATTACAAAAGGTATATAGGGAAACAACAAAAGCAGAAGTACACTGCTGGACAGGATGTGACGGTAAAATCCATCGTCTACTTTCTGAAAACGAAGATTTTAATAGATGCTTCCATTTAACATCAGCATTTCCAGTCCCTGATAACTGTGTCTGTTTTTACATTGAAGTTACCCCAGGAAATAAACCCTGCTTCAAGGTTTTTAGTTGTTACTTTTATGCTTGGAACAGTGGCATCTGACTTTTAGTTTAGTAAATAACCTCAACACAGTTAGGAGCCAGGTAAGATCAGCATGTTGAGGAATGTAAGAAACAAATCAAAGAAGAAATGACTTAAACAACGCTAGGCAAAGAAACTGGTGAGATATCAGGAGGATAAAGAAGAATTTGGCGGATTTCTGTCAGAACTCGGATTATAAGACACTAATGAGTGATTACTACTAAAACACGTAAGATGGAAACCTAATCTTAAAAGTATTTAAGATTGGGTGTCTTACATATTTTTATATAGAATACAGAAGAAGAGATGTTAGTTGGTTGAAGAGTATACCAGATGCATACCTTTGGCAAATCATGGAACAAATGCAGTTCAACAAGTTTAAAGGAGCCAACGTGCTAAAAACATTCAATGCTCTATTCGATCCAAGCCATGTTAACACATCTGATGACAAACTACAAGACCTTCGACGGCTCGTGTTCACGTTGTGCACTAATATGCTTGGAAGAGAGTCAGCTGTGTTGCATGTTTTCTTTGAAGAATGCTGCAGGCTGCAGGCGATGTTTGCTCCATCATTCTTCAGTCAGTTTCTTATTCATCTCTACAGGGCAGCTCGGTAACACTTTATTTGAAGGGGGGTGAATAAGACTGTCATGACACTGTCATAAACATGTCATAACACCTGTCATGAACATGAATAAGCCTTCATGAATATTTATGACTGTTGTCATAAAGCGTCATTCGGTAAATTATGACATTTTTAATACAAAGTTGACATTATTCAAAATGTCTTTGTTATGACAACTTAACCAAGAAATCATTACTGATATAAATTTGTTATAAAAGTATTATTGATTGCACTTTAAAAATTAGGTATCTTTATGTTATTAAAGGTAAAGTTTAAACAGTAATGATTTCTTGGTTAATGTCAAGTTGTCATAAAGACATTTTGAATAATGTCAACTTTGTATTAAAAGTGTCATAATTTACCGAATGACGCTTTACGACAACAGTCATAAATATTCATGAAGGCTTATTTATGTTCATGACAGGTGTTATGACAGTGTCATATCAGTCTTATTCAACCCCCTTCAAATAAAGTGTTACCGGCAGCTCTTTCTACGCTGGATCAGAAAGTGCTTTTCCTTCACACCTGCAGAGTTATGATCGTGCCTCGATAATGAGCTGAAACTCCAGCTCTGTTGAACACACAACGTTTCCCAACCTGGATGCAGAGGAGGGAAACGCAGAGTAAAGAGTAAAATGAAGTATCTCCACGAATCGTCTTATTGCGCTCCCTAATGAAGAAAGTAGCTCTAGATTGGTGGAAACCAATCAGGTTTATTTGAAAATCTTCCACAAATCCACATTCCCAGCCTTGTCTCCCCGTACTAGATTGTTTTGAGTGATCGATCAAACTCAAAACAACCTCATCCCCGAACCTCATTTCCACAGAGTGGAGCGGTAAAACCCTGTGCATTCAGAAATGCACAGGGTTTTGCATTTGTTGTTTCTATTGCTTTAAGATTCCACCTGCAGCAACATCCACGCAACTGGTGCAGCACAGCAGGTCAAGAGGTTTTACTGCTAGATTAATCACAGCACGGTCTAGTCAAAGGTTAATTCCTGACTCACTGCATTTGCAAATAACACTCATACGGAGTCATTAAAATGTGCATTTGTGAGTAGAAACCCCAACTGGACTTGGTCAAGTTACTTTAAAGTTATTAGCCGTTTAATTTGTTCATGTCAAAAAGTCAGAGGGAAAAGTAGAGAAAGCTAGAAATGCAAGTATAGAGGAGATAACCAGGAACACACCTCTGAAAGTCAATGAATGCAGACCATGCAGTCTCTAAGACAGTAAAGATACACAGTGTAAGCAATAACATGTCCTCTGTCTGTCCTTTGTCCAGCTGCTGCTTTACATTTGATGTAACCTTCTGCATCACCTTGTGCAGAACAAAACTGTCCCTGATGGACTGGAAAATGCAAAGTGATCAGTTCAGCAGAAACATACAGAGACTGTGGATACCTCAAAGAAAACTAGTAACAATTTAAAGTCTGCACCATTTGTTCATGTTACAACCTAAAATACTATATTTTATTGGGACTTTATGTGACAGACCCACACAAATAATGCAAAACAGCAAAGTGAATGGATCACTACAAATAAAAAGTGATAAGAAGCTTATCACGATGGAAGCAGCTGAAATGATCATGACCTTGGAGAAGAGAAAGGAAATACACAGGCGAGCCTGAGAAGAGAAAACCCGAGTCGAGCATCAACTTTACACTGAATAAGGAAAACACTCAGGCACTTGGTGACGTTGTGTTGGTTAATCACAGGTCCAGTCCACCAGAGATACTGTCCTGAAACCTTTGGATGTATTTCTGCTTCAACATCGCCTCAGCAGAGGAGCAATGAGTCATTTATCTGATTAAGGTGGAAAAGAAGCTCTCAAACACTGGATTCAGGCTCACATTGGTGCATTTCCTCAGTTCATTTGTTGTTCTGAGTTCTCAACCCAGTTTCCAAATGTTTTAATGCAGAATGAAGCTGGCCATGCCTCCTGGTCAGAAAAACAACACAAACAAGACAAACAGTCCTCATTTAAACCAGAATATGAAATAAGAAACTTGTCTCCTATAATTAAAGTGAATATTTCTTCCAGAATGTTCTACCTGCTGTTATACAGTTTAATGCAAATGAAATGTAGAGGGAGATTCATCTGTTTGTACAGAGAGGGAGAAATAAGGCTTTGAACTGCTCGAAATGATCTGATTGCTTTGAAAATACATTTCCAGGCTAGAATTATTTTTTTCCCGATGTAAACATACCTTGGGGTCATTCCTAGAACTTTTTAATAACGCCGGCATGCTGAGCAAAAAATCTACATCATGTTGACATTCTCAGCTCCCCCTTTTAATGCTGTTTGTGTCTAAACAGCAGCATATTTTTTTATTTTACCTCAGGTAATGGTATAATGGTTTAATGCGGTTTAAAAGCACATAAATCCCATTTGCATGACACAGCATTTAGTGCATATGGATTATGTTGATGCATTTTAAACTGAAAATTAGGTCAACATAAACGCATGGCAGGGCGGAGATGTGTTGAAAAGTTTTGGAAGGTGTGATTAATGTTTCTTCACACATCATTGGGCCTTTCCCATGATGCATCTGAGCGTCGCATATTGCTTTAATGATTCTGCATAAGTAGAGCCGGAGCGAATGTGGGCAGTGGGTCTGAAGAGGAGGGATTTCAGTGGTGAGCTCCTCCCAGATTGTTTAAACCTGTGTGTGTTTCTGAAATCCAAAGTACTTTAGATCCAGATTTTCTCAAAAATCAGCCGGCTGCTGATTTAATTTCTGAGTCTCTAACTTGTGTTTTTAAGCAAAACTTCAGCACAAACAAACTTCCAAAACTTTGTTCATCTGGCCTTTCTCAAAACTAAGTATTCTCGTGAAAGTGTTTGTGAACATATTTTAAAACTATAAGCAATATCTGAGTTATTCTTTTATCATTATTTATTATTTAATTGGTGAGAAAAGAGCAAATCTTCATTCATGGAATACATTTGATCAATAAAATACATATAAAGTTGCATTTAAAGATGCATTCTAGCATGAAAACACGTCATTAACTAATATCTACAATTCAGGAATATGCAATAAGAGAATAAAACGCACAAGGAAATGTTTTTTAGAGCTCGTCTGCCTCACACTGCAACAAAAATGGCAGCTAAAACAGAAATGTTGGAGAGTAAACTGGGATCTGGATAGCAATGACATGCTTGTAGCATTTCATAAATGGCCAATCAAATCCCCAACAAGACTGCAAATAAGACTCAGTAATATGTAGAGTGGCGGAGCATTGTGGAATACCAAATGGAATATAAAAATCTGTTCTGCCGCCTTCGCCTTCTGGTGCTTTGCTAAAACCTCGAGCAAGAAAGACATGAACTGGAATTTTGCTTCAACGACAAATGCGAGTTACTACTGGATGTGAAAGAAGTGCACACTTTCAGCGGGTCAGTAAGCGTCTGCAGAGCTGCAGCAGCGGCTCTTTATACGAGACGGATCGGTCTCTCTGTGCGTCTCTGGTGGAGTGTGGGATGATGGGATCTTTCTGTAAATGAGTTTGGGGAGTGAGTGCAGGGCACAAGTGGAGAAGATAAGGCTTTGTGCAGATGAGGTCATTTTTCATGTGTTTCAGGGCCGGGATGGGACTGTTGGCTGATCTGGGCTGTTTGACACAACGTCATGAATATTTATGAGATAAGGTGTGCTCCTGTAACTTTGCATAGTCAAACAAAACAAAACACTTGTTGCTAATCTGCTGGCTACACAAATAAAAGCTGAAATATGGTTTATTAAAGCGGGGAAAGAATTGGAGAACTTTTTATTTTTTAGTAGGCAAAAAAGCCTAAAGAAAAAATATTCTGATGGTAGAGATGCTAAAGTCATCCTATGTCTTTAGTGATTTCATGATATTGAAATTAAATTTGTTATTTAAATCTGGTTAAAATCCAAACTTCTGGACAAGAGACGAGCAAAGGGAGAAACTAACTGGATATGATGATTAACACATTCTAAAAGTAACTTATCAGCAAGATACAGGAGCTTGTTTGAAGTAAATTATTCTTTAATATTGATGAGACTTTCAAGTCCCATTGGCAGATTATTTCACTTGGGGAAATTATCTTATAAGTAAATTTAACTGCCAGTGTAACTGGTACTTCTTCATCAATATTAGGTAATTATTTAATTAAAACAAGCTCCTATATTATTGCTGAAAAGATACCTGTAAGATAGTTTTGTCTTCTTTCAAGTTTATTAAGATATTTGCACTAAAAATTCTCGGTAAGATTTGATGTTTTTGCAGTGAAGAAGGTGATTTATGAAGCAGTTTCTGCTCCAAACAGGATTTTGTGCATAAATAGTGACATCATATTACTGTCTTAAAGGTTAGCAAACACAAACAGCAGTCAGGAAAAATAGTGTGAAAATGCAGCTTAGTGGCAACACAAACAGTAAAGATCTTACTTCTAAACACTCACAACTCGCCGCCGTAGAGATCATATTTCATAGTATGATCAACACAATATTTTTACAAAAATCTTGGCAAAACATCCCTGCAATCTGGAATGTAAATAAATAATTTCACTGTATAAGTGTGCAAGTGAATTGGATGCTTTCATTTCATTTGTTTCTTTTTAAAAAAGAGCCTAAGCTGATCCATGACAAAAACAAAAACTCTTCCCCCCCACAGCGAATGTCAAATACTAGAATACGAGTTTTGTTCTGCTATATGATCACAAACGTCACATGCAGTCTGAAGACACCCTTGAGAGGAGGACACAGATGTCCCAAATCTAAATGTCTAATCATAACCTTCAGCTCTGCTGTGGGGATGATGCATTTATGTGGCAGGCCTACTCAGAGGTCCAGAAGGGTCCGAGCCGAGGGAAGGTACCACTGACACCCTTATCTGAGCCTCCACAGCAACACAATCACACTCCAATATACCCCCAATTTACTTCAACAAAACAAATGACATTTACAATTCCAGCAGATAAGCAAAGGGAGCAATGTGTGAAATAGACCAACAAACAAAAGGAGGGCGAGACGCAGCGGAGGAGTTAATCTTGGTCCGGGGCCGGATTAGCAGCAGGGCTCACATTTTTTTTTTTTTTTTTTTTGGCCGGTAATAGAAGAGCTCCTGGTTTTTATGAATAACTTCGTCCAAAACAGCAGCACTTCTGGCAATGAAATCTGCAGAGAGTCGATGAAGAGAGAAATGACTCAGAAGATGGAAGGCAGCTTGTCGCTGATTGGGACCGTGTTTTTATTTGGGAGCCCATGGCAGCAGCTGTGGGGCTCCAAAATATATGTAGGAACATTTCTTTCTACCTTTCTGTAAATATGTTGACACTCAGCTGGAAGAACTACTTTATTAGGTTCTAAGATCTGAACTTGGACTCAACTCACTTGTAATAATGTGATCATTTTTAATTATGATCCACATCACCAAGTTTCATAATTCTTCTGCAGGTAAGGGACAGAGTGGGATGAGTTTGTTCAATCCAAGTCTAATTAAAATTTTGTAATAACACCTAAAAAATATAGTTTAGCGTCTAAGATTGACTGAAGTCGAGTTATTTTGCAGGAAATGTGGAAAGCTGATTAAGATATTACAACACTTGTTCTACAAAATGTTGAGTCAGGGCAGCTAAACAAACATGTATGCCACGTTTTGTTTTTAGTGTTTTTGTATCTGTACAAAAAAAAAGACAACTTATGATTTATTTAGAGAAATTCTCTTCATTGTGAATTCAGAGAAATGCTTTAGTGCTTCAATTCAAAAATCCTTTCTCTTAAACGACCCACAATTTCTTTATTTACTCATTCCACGATACACATAAGGCTTTAAATAATTAATTCAGTTACTGTATGTACAGGCGTGTTTTCTTTCCCAGCTTTATATCCTTCCATGCTACAAATTCAGGAGAAATGAATCAAGCGCTGAACCGTCCTCTGACCCCTGAAGCCTTTCAGGATGATGGAAAACAGAAGGAAAACGGTTTTGTGTCCGTTTGCATCGCTGTCATAAATCAAAACGTGTGTCAGCCATGCAGCTGTCAGGTTGGTCCGGTGCAGCAATTACCAACACACCGTTCCTGTAGTGCAAGCACATTTGTGTCTGATTACAATTAAAACAAGAGAAACAGTGAGAACGGCACAAATAAAAAAATCATGTTGGTAATGAATTACTTTGTGGCAATCTGCATGATTAATGATTTGAAGACATAAATTCTGCGCTTTATGTTGCTGCATTCATTTGTTCATGCAGGTTTTAAATCCAAAGTGGTCAGCTGACTGGAAAACACACAGCCTGAACATAAAGATGTTTGGTTTGCAGACACAAAGCAGCGTTGATTCCTTTTTATTTTCTGATAACATCTGTGTGAACTTGGTGTGAAGAACCACCTGTAAATCCAATGCCGGTTGAATGAACGAGCAACATATGGGGCATCACTAATGCTACTTAGCAAAACTGTTCATTTTTCTTGGACTTAATTTCATTTCCTTTCAGAAAGCTTTGATATTCATTAGTTCAAAGTCGGTGTCAGACCTTCCTGCCTGCACAGCAGGACACCAGCAGCAGGGAGAAAGACCTTCTGCTTGCCAATCTGGCATGCACTATTTGTCCTAATGTCACTAATTATGGATATTGTCAGCTAATGAGTAGATGAAATAGGAGAATTACAGTTCACCGCTAATGAGTTTACCTAATTGGAGCATTCATTAACTCCAGAAGAGGTACGTCAGGGCGGGAACTTTGTTTCGCGTGTCGTTTATTAATGACAGCCAAAACAAAGTTGGGCAGAATGAGAGGGAAGCTTCAGGACCCTGTGTGACCCCTTTTAATCACACACCTGCTTCCACCCTAATTATTAAGCCACTTTATTAGAGGTACATGGAAATATACAAACAGCTGCTTTTAAGATGGTGCTGTCTGAGCATCGTGTGAAGAAGGTGATGTTTAATAGACGGCGCTCAGTTGTCAAAGGTTGGTCGTCTTCTCTGTAATGACTAAACGCTGAAAGAGAGGAAATCAAAAGCTCAGACTTAAAACAAAAGCTAGTTTTTTTTTTAAAGATTTAGTTTAGTATCCTCAAAATTAACATAAAACTTGTGGAAGTTTTTTTTATCTTCCCCACATTTTTAGATTCTCTTGAGCGCTTTTGCATTTTGACAAATTAAAACCACAAGCTTAGTATGTTAATTAGCTTTTATCCAAACTAATACATTATTGTGAAGTTGCAGAAGAAAGACAGAAGTTTGCAGGTTAATATCTATTTGAAAAACGTATTTTATGTATTTGTATTCGGCTGCTTGGGTCTGGACACTAAACCATTTCACATCTTGAAACAGATTTTTGTTAATCTGTTTTTGCAAAACGGCTCCAGTTTAGTACAGGTTGGTGTGCAGAGTTAGTTTTCCACCACGCAGCATTTTGGTGATTTTGTTCTAATCTGAGAAGACCCGTACTTCAGCCATGTCTGGCTAAAAACGTGACTTTCTCCTTTCTGCTCTTTGATAAAGAGCAGATTTGTGAATTTTATGACTTGACATTGATATTTTATCCCGTTTTTAGAAATTTCTGTAAGAAAAAGAAAACTTTCTTCTCTTGAGCAAAACCGCAAGAGAATAAAGAGCAAAAGATGCAGTTCTTCTTTCAGACCTCAAATAATGCAAAGTTCATATTCATTTAGAAACAACAACTCAGGAAGAGTTCAGAAATCAATGTTTGGTGGAATAACCAGGAGGTTTTCAATGGGGTTGAGTCTCTCAATGTTTTCCAGAGCTGCATATCAAATTAGCACTTGCACAATTTGTGTGAACAGCTATAATTCTTCCACAATGCACATTTATAATCTTGCATAATAATCCGTCAACCCCTGTGTTTGTCTGGAAGGCTTGATAAGAGAGGAAGGATTGCAGATCTCGCCTGAAGGGTCAACCCTGCTCTGCACTTTGTACATCATTACTCTGGCTTTAATTGAATAGCAGAAGCAGTTAATTAAATGATCAACAGTGAGAACATGGAGGCCATCGCAGAACAAATGCTTCTCTGTTGGCGCCGCTGACCTTCCCTGGGGAAAACACTCTTTCAGCTTCACCCCATGTGGGGGTCCGAACCGCTGCTGACACCAAAAGAAAACCATCCTCTAGATCTCTTTTATGAAATTTAGATTTAGATTTTAAAGTAAAGGAGAGAATGAATTTGTTTCTTTATGTTGGTTCTTACCGTAGGCATGAGTTAAAAAAAAAAAAAGCTGCAGATTTTAAGTGATTTAAGTTCATGACGTCAGGCTAATTTGTGCATTTGATGTATTTTTAGATCAAAGTGTCTGCTTTTAACTGACTGAGAGACGACTGAGGTCACTCGCTGCATGAGCTTAACTCAGTTTCTCCAAATGTAAATCAATACAGTCAGAAAAAAAAGGGGCTTATCTAGATTTTTATTTCTGGTTTTGTATTCCTTCCTTTTTGTGCTCACATCTTCAGACAAAGTAGCTTCAGTAACTCGCTCTAACAGTAATGGCTCCGTAAAGGTATGACAACTAAAGAACTAAATGGGATTTTAGTGTCTTTTCAGCAAAACTGCAACTTTTAGTGGGAAAAGTTATGGAGAAAACCTTCAGGAAGTGGGTTTGGTTTCTCGTCCCTCTCGTTTGGGACTCAACGGCAGCGGGCTCTTGCTGCAGGCGGTTTTATGGCACTGGCTGCATTTCTGAAACGACTGCTGACTGAATGCAATAACCAGATTATAAACTGTTGAGTTTATTGCAAAAAAAAGGAGTGAAAAGCTCATAATAACAAAAAAAAAAACAAACAAACATTATCTTTGATCACAGGAATAAGTTGAAAGTATAACCATGTCAAATTTAACCTATTTTTAAAAGGATAAATGAAAATCTAAAAATATAACGTCACCCACTTCAACTTTCTTGTGAAAAATGATACGACACGAACCTGAAAGCGTTTAGATGTGGGAGGAAAGGGGGGCACCCAAAAGGAATCCACATCAACCCATGAAGAATGCATGAACCCCTGACGGAGAGGTGGCGGTGGGGTTTGAACCCCGGCACGTCATCATGTGAAGCGCTGAGCCACTGTGCTAAAATTAAACCTCAGACATTTACTACAAAGGTCATCCGGAGCAGCAGCGAGAACGCTCTGCTCAGGAAAAGTTTGGTGCCACCGAGACACTTTTCGGTGAGCTTTGAATCTAGTTGGAAAAGCTGCGAAACACAGATTTTCTTTGTTTTCTTTCGATTTGAATCCTGCAACCAGAAGCTCTAATCAGATTAACATCCAGTCTGTTTATATATGCATCAAAGCAGGAAGTTTCAGGTTCACTTCCTATCAGATAAACTACACCAAATGTAGAGCTGGAGCCACAAAGTAAATGGTTCGCATCAAATTATGTTTATATTTAAGTGAGCCAATCAGAGCCCAGACCTAAATTAGCTTGAGAGTTTTTGGCAAAACGTAAGAATGAGTGAGATGATCTTAACTTAATCTGAGTTACAATGCAAGTAGAACAGGCAAACAAATCCCTCTTCCAGCTGGCAACTAGTTATTTAACTCTGGATGATGCAATGAGCAGCTTCTCATTTCTACAATCAGTCATTCTGCATGGGATCAAAGAAAAACATCTTTAACATGGATAACCGTTTGTTAGTCCTGCTTCCAGTTGGATCAAATCGGAAACACAGGATTTGGGGAATTGAGTCGAGTCAACACTGCTGTTTATATAACCAAATGATTGACTGATTGGACGTCGTCAGAGAGAACAGCAGACCTCATCTGGTTCTTCTTTACTCAGTTGGATTGTAATAGTTGTGTTTTAATGTCAGGTGGAAGGAGAAAGCGCTTTGCTGTGAGCTTTTCGGTGGGACACACACGGCGTGCCTGTCGACCCTGGAGCCTGTGATCATAATGAAGCATCGAGAGAGAGGCTGTGATGCCATTACACCAGCAGATGTGAGGGATGGGGGGGGCGAAACGCGCTTTGTGAACACGTGAAGGCGATGGGCGGTGGAGCTGCAGTCTGTTTCCAAAACGGCATCAAGCAGCCAGTGTGTCAGAGTTGAAAGATTGCATTTGTATTCTCTGTCTGCCGTGGAGCTCTCATGGCTTACTGTGGGTGGGGAAGGCGCATCGTTATTCGGCAACTAGCTTTGTTCAATAAAAAAATACACATCGCTTTTGTTTTATCCAGCTTTGGCATTAAAACGAACACCAAGTCAAGGTTTTAAATTCAGTTTACATAGAAAACTGCTGTACTGGTTGATCAAATTTTGTTCTTTGTTCTAATTTTGTGAAAATATTCTGTCTCAGCCGTTGGATAGATTTTAAAGTTTTGTAGCTGTTTGACTTTTTACCACTACTAAAATTTCCCGCGATTCACTGTTTAGTGTCGTTTGATTATGAAGAGGCGCCCCAAAGATCATGAACTGATTTTTATCTCCATTGAAAACCAGAAAAGATGCCACCTTATTTCCTCATCGATTTAAAACCCCAGAATCAGGATTTTTATAGAGCTACACAAACTTTTTCAGCTAAGTAGGTGAAATTATTCTGTACTTCGTGACAAATGTTAGCAAGATACACATCATTTAGCGTCATTCATTTAAGCACCATGCAAGCACTCTTCATTTTCCAGAAATCTTTCCCTGTCAAATTTAAAACATGTGCCTAGACGTAACCTATAGCTTCAGAAAGTTTTCTGTAACCTTAGTAGCAGGTCAGTATCTGAGAAGTTTGCTTATAAAAGAAAGAAGTGGATTCACACAATCTTTTTTTTTTTTAATTATCTTTACAGATACAACTTCACAAACGCTGTCCATTAGCAACTCAAGTTCACCAAAAGTTGCAAAACCAGCAGTCAGGCCTCCAGGTCCTGCAGCACATGTCGCACATCCTCAGACTGAAGGTCAAGCTGCTTCCAGAGATAATTGTTGAGCACAAAGTGACAGTTCTGGTGACAAGTTTCCCTATAAATCAAACTGAGGGGGAAAGTCAAACCAACCGAGTGTGAAGAGGAAGGGCTGATTTTGGAGGCTGGGCGCTAATTGTTTTTGTTTGTCAGTTAATTAAATTAGCGCCACGAGCTTTTTTACATTCTATTATATTAGAAAAAAACTCACATTATCTGTTTGGTGGAAAGTGAGTCACCTCAGTTGAACGTTTTGAGACATTTATGCCAGATGTTGTTCTTGCAGCGCTCTGTCTGTTTGACCACATCATTTCTCAACGCATCACCCTCCTCTCTTCTCTAATGACAATGAATCCAGCTTTAATTTCTGAGACGATGGCGCACGCACAGTGCACTTTCCACAAACTTTACCTGACTTTTCCCCCAGCAGCCTGAAGCTCGACAGTGACTGATGCTCGGCTTCCTGGCTGTGACTCGCCGTGTTTGATTGACGCCTGTATCTCTCAACTGAAAATTCAGTTTCTGGTAAGGCCCGGGTTTACATGTATAATTAATTAGGCTCATCTCGCAGCCGAGGCTTGGCAGGTAATTATTAATGACAACTGCTATTCTGGAGAGTTCAGGTGGCCGAAGGAGAGGGACTCTGGCATTGTAAGGATAAATAGGAAAAAAAACCAAGAAAGCTCAGGGATGAAAGGTGTCATCTTTTTGAAAACATTAAACAAGGTTTTCATTTTTTGGAGAATTTTTTTTTTGGAGTTGTACTCAGCTCAAACTTTTCACATGACTGGGTTTTGTAGATTAAAGTCTCTAACAAGTATTCTCAGGACAGCCTCACATCTTTTGCCAAGCCATGTGAGTGTGATGGCGTCTGCCTAATTAGACGGGGAACATCCTATTCATGTTGACTCTAAGCTGGAGCGCCTGTGCCCCTTAATGTCTCACTGCATGTGCATCTGTGGTGCGAACAAGTTTGACCGCTTTAACACATTTACCCCCCAACAAAGTCCTGTTTGCTCCAGCAGATCCAACAAACTCTACAATTACTTCTGTATGTTCCTGCAGAACCGCGCAAAAGATCAAATAAAATAAAAAAATCAATAAATTGTGCAATTTGGGATTATGAAAATAAATTTGCTCAAGGGAAAAACAGCAATTTGGAAAAAACAAACAAAAAAACCTCACATTTTTCTTGTGTTTAACCTGAGGAGACATGGTAAATGTAGAAAATAACATGCTAGATATGGAAAGTTCCAGTTGTTGTGGATAAACGAGCATATATATTTACTCGCAGGATATTTAAAGGACTTGGTACAATTAAAATAAGCAAAAATATCCAGGCAGAGATGTGAAACTTAGGCCTTAAAGGGAGCTTTTCGCTCCAACGCCTGAATCATACTCCTATGGAGAGCCATTTCAGCCAAAATTAAATAAAAAAAATAAATAAGTGGGTAAACAATTTTGGCTCTCTTCTGATGAATGCTATCGTGGCTAAAACATGAACATGTCTCATGTGTTTCCATTTTTAATGACTTCTCACGTGAACATGATTGCATTTCTTACTCAATGGAAACATCACAATTACAAAATTGTGATGTTTCCAACATTATTCCTGCTGGTTCTCTAACGTTTGTGGACAAGTTTAAATAATCCGGTTTAAACTGGTTTTATTGCTGCATTACTGCCCCCTTATGGCCAGGAGAGGTATTGGCGTGCTAATTTACTTAACTAAATTTTGTTGTTTCTTTAGGTTAACATGTGACAAAATCATGTTATCTTTACTAGAATTAATTAATTAAACACAACAAACACAATTTTTATGTGTTAAGTTGAAATAAAATATTAAACAATGTGAACAACTGCCATGTTTCACTTTTTTGAGGGTGGGTTGTAATGCGATAAAGTGCGAAAAACTTCATGGAGTCTGAATACTTCGACAAGTCTCTGCACATTCACTGCACATGTGCGGGAAACACGAGTTGCCATTTAATCACAGGTTCATCGAACATGTGCGGAGCATCGACTGTTTTTGGCGCCGCTGCAATCAAGCGTCCCATGGCTTCGGATCACAAAAAGAAACTCCGTGACTCTATGCAATCTATTAGTGAACTGAAAGGCAATCTGATGTTTGCGATGACATTGTGTGTTGGTGTTTTGCACGGCTGCATCGCAGCATGAAAGCTGATGTAAACCCTGACTGGGATTGTTCTCTGTGAAATTAAATTAGCATGTTTTCCCTATGCATGAATACGTTTCTCTCTAGGTAACCTTGCCACTGCACAGAGAACAGCAGATCTGGGAGTTACAAAACTAGGAAATGCAAATTTCTTTTGTTTCCAACAAAGTATAAACAAAAGCACATAATTTATAAGGACATAAATTAAAATCAGAGCTGTTGAACTCTCTTTAAAGGAGCTGTCTGAGCACAGAGATCAAATTAATTGTATTCATTGAGCAATTATAATTGCTTATAATTATAATTATAAGCAAAAATAATATGATATAATATAAATATATATATAAAAATAAATTTATATAGATATAAATATAAATATATGAATATAATATAAAAATATAATATATAATAATATTTTATAATGCATTATAATCAAGCACTTTGTGGGAATAAACTCCGAAAAATATATTTTTTTCGGAGTTTATTCCCACCGGAATAAAAAAAAACAAAAAAAAAAAATTAAAATAAAAGCCAAATCCAGTTAAGATTTTGGTCACAGAAAAGAAAAGAAAGCTTAGCATCCATTAACACTAACTGTTGCAACAGATTTTTTAAAAAATGATAATAATTTCGAAGCTTAAGTCTGTTCTACAAAGATGCCACCACTCAAGCGAGGATAAATCGAGGTTAAAGGAATTATCTTATACAAGTCTCATCCTTCTTTCATTTCGAGCTATAAATTAATTTCTTTGAGAACAAGGTTTGTCCAAGGCCACACTCGTCTTTTCGTGAATAACAGACGAGTTATTAAATGGCTGTGCCACAGACAAACAGCCCACTCATACAGGAACTGTTTGAAGTTGCATTGTGATGCTCTCTCATTGTTATTTAATGAACTCAGTTCATTTTTCCTCCAGCAAAATCCATTAAAATCAATCATTTTTTGCTTCATTTCCCCCCCCTATGCTCTTTTTCCTCTTGCAAACCAAACTCTGGCACAGGAGATGAGAGGAAAGTCTCAGAGGCACAGAGTCAGTAAATCAACTAATCTAGCTGCAGCCTTCATTCAGACCCAATTTATTTGCGCATATTGAGAAGAGGCAACACTACGAACATCAACAAGTCCAATCATCACCAAGTAATAAACACCTATGAATGTGTAAGAAGAGGCGATATGAAAGGAGATCACAGATACCCTTTACCTTTGTTGTAAATAGCAAATGCCATTTGGATAAATGCTTCACACATGGTGCCGTTTTAACCCAAATTACCCCCCTCCCCGCCTTAGATCTCAGAATTGCTTAATTAACAGAGAGAGAGAGTCCAAAAGGCTTTCAAGGTCTACACTTTAAACAAAGCCGGCGATCAGCATCAGGAATCTGTTGTTCTCTTTCGCACCTGGAGGCCTGAATGAGTGGCGACAGGAAGGGAACGCTGATTGTGGCAAAGCAAAACCTTCTTCCTGTTCACTGCCTCGTTTCCAACCTTCCAGGAGCCAAAAGGTGAAACTTAATGGTTCCAGAAAAACAACCAAAGACATGAGCAAGGTGAGAGCTGGATTTTTGTATCTGTGTAAGCGGCGGTCTGTGTGTGGTTTGTGGATCTGGATCAGGCCTACGAACGAGCTCTCTGGGGTGTTTAGTTGGGGATCCTGCAGGAGTATGGGGCTACGACACGTGACGTTTTGCTACAGACGCGTCAACGTCGTTCTAGACGGGCGATGAGAGGAGACTTCTTGGCATCCGTGTCCCTCAAACTCTTCCACCGTCTCCTGCATATTTTGTCTAAATATTCAACGCTTATTTAACGTGATTCAGCGTTTTCGCTGGACGGATTTGGATAGATTCCAACATCCTCGCTGATCCTCTTCCAAGCAAGATCCTTTCTATTCCTGTCCTGTCGATGTAACTTGATTGGTCGTAGATTAGTATAAACCACAGCATCTCAGGTCTGTGGGGTCTAGTGAAAGAAGACACTGTCTGAGGTGATATTTTACCTTTTTTTAATCAGGGCGCATGTTGAAAAACACACTGTAGTTTCTCACACTGAGACCAAATCACTGCACACCTTCTTATTCTTCTGGAATGCAGAGATGAAAAGTGTGAAATGAAAGCGAACAAAGGCAGAGGGGAAAATAAAGGTAAAATACCCCTTGGCTTCACAGGGCACATTTACAAAACGCTTTGATGTTTTAAAAAAAAATAAATCTCATTCTCTCATCCTCCTCATCTTTGCTCACCAAGTTCAGTTGATTTCTTTTTGAAGTGCCATTATATTTATTCCCTGCACCTTGGTCTGCAGCAGCTTCATCTGATAAGACAGCCTGGCTTTACCTCAGAGAGAGAAGGAGACGGCTTTAAAGTTACACAACCAAAACCAGCCGAGCGACGCATGCAACAACGCGAGAAGAGGTAGAAATCGATCCAGCATTTCAACTCATTCCCCTCAAGGATGTTGGAAAGAAAGAATGACTGGTAGCAGCAGGAGTCTTAACATGGAAGAGCAACCAGATAATTGAAGGGAAAAAAGCTCAGCTCCTAATTCTATCATCAGGCTGTCCCTGCTGCAGACGACGTGTGCGTGAAGTTTGAAGGAGAACTGGAGGTGAAAGAGAGACACTTTTTATCATCAACCCAAGACTGAACAGTAATATGTTTTTTTTCTTAAATGCACGATTATTCTCTTGTGTTTATCTAACTTTCCCCGTGACTTAACATCTGAAATGACTGATAAGGAAAATAAACTACAGATGATTAATCAGAGACAGATTTTCCACCATTTTATGCTGGGTGCCATTTTTTGCCAGTTCTGTTGTCTCTGACTATCTGATCCTTCATCAATTTGTTTGTATCTAAAGCTACTTCTGCTAAGAGGAATGACGAGTGTGTGTGTGTGTGTGTTTCTGCAACAATGTTTAGTTTTATAGTAAAGCTTTAAGTAATATCCAACTTTATCCCCCAAATGAACATGCCTCACTGACTTTGGCTGTAGACGACCCTTCTTAACCCTCCACAAAATACATCCACGGACATGATATTAAGTTTTCAACAAAGACTGGGCTGTCAGGCTTCTATGTTTCTACCGACGGTTCAGTGAGGGTGAAAATCTAATCCTCTGTTCGGTGGCCAGAGAAAAAGCCAAAATGCTTCACATGAATTCAGAAGCTCGGTTATTTCTCAAAGTCTCAGTCAGGAACGATACAGGAGCTCCTCCAGGGAGATTAAAAGTCAGCCTCTGCCATGGAGGGACTTCTGGGTTTTGTTGGTCTTTTCAAGCCATGAACTGAGCATGAAGCGGCTCCGATGTCCGTCGTCAGCTGCAGGTTTATGGAAACGGTTCTCATGTGGTGGAACTGCTTCCTCCAGAACCAGAACCGGCTGACTGAACGGTTCACGTGTGATAAAACACGGCTGAGCTTTGATTCCTGTCGGACTGAATATCCGCCGATTACTTTCCAATTACTCACAGATTCACTCGTCAATAAATCCTGCATCTTCGTTTTGACAGGCAAGAATTCAATACCAACGTCTCAAACATCTGATCCAAAATTATGATTAAATCTTTTCTGTTTGATTTAAAATCCATGTGGCACCATAATGAGCCTCAGAGGGTGAAGCTTAAACTGTGCGTAAACATGCATTTTTAATTTTGCAATCTGCTAGAGCTTAATTAAATGTTTTGTTGCTCATTAACACGTCTTACTGCTGACTGGAGTGTTTAATGGTTTCTCAATGCATATTTTAATCAGAAGAGTTTCATTTTCAGTTACAACACAACAACTATATTCAACCCACCATGAATTTTATTTGTGGCACTGCAGTCCATGTATTTACAAGCAACATAAACCATTAACAGATATAAATAAAGAAGATAATATACAATTTGACCAAAAAAGTGAAGAAAGTTAAACCGCAGCACTTTTTCCCCCCACATTTTGTCACAGAAAAGCCACAAAAACTTTATTCCATTTTTTTTTTTGTAATCAACAAAACAAAGAACAGACTTAGTGTTGACTGAATTTTAATAAAATGGCATCAGATTTATGTAGTGCTTTATTAAGACACTCAAAGATGCCTGACAATAAACTAAAACAGCCACTAGGACGCTACCTAATTACTAAGATGATCCAAAGTTGTTTTTACAAGTGACCACTTTATAACAGACGTGTTATAACAACATAATGCCGCTCGCTTTGTGATCTAACACAACGTGTGAGTGAGCGCTGACAAAGGAGAGATGACGGTGAAACAGCATCCCCCCCTCAAAACAAGCCAAATAAATCCATGAGCACCATGTTGGAGCTCACTGCCATTTTCTACTGTCACCATCATTTTATTCCCACGTTAATATTTCCCCTCCTCTCACCTCATCTCTCCCTCTCTCCCTCTGGCAGGCCCTGCTTGCCACATTTGCTCCACAAGCATAATATCCACCTGGTCCTGTCACAGCGCCTGACATTTCATTCCCACAACGGGGCAGATAGGCAGGTTTGTAATTTAAATTCCCAACAGAGAAACTGGGTGAAAAGGGAAAAAAAAGCCTCTATATGAGGAGTATTACGCCGTTTGCCTGACTCTGAATTTATGAAGTGTGCAGATCTTGCGTAGCTTGTGTATGCGACCGACTACTTTGGCTGCAGAGAACGGGATGACTCAGCGGTGAAGGTTACACTCATGAAGCAGAGAAGAAAAATGACGAGGAGGCACAAAGGAATCAAGCTGCTTCTTATCAGAAATAGAAACAGAGCTCCAAATAACGTGATCCTTACGGTGCTGCATGATGGAATACGAGGCTTTATCGAGTTACAGTCAATATTTTGAAGTTCCACTTTGCAAAAAAAGGCTGAAGTGGTTTTATGTGTGGATAAACCTGAACAGTCTGAGTCCTTAGATTAGATTAGTAACCTAGTGATGAGCCTCTGATCATATTTTATTTAACATATGGACACATACATTCACTTTATTAGCTTAATTGACAACACGGAATGCTTTAGCAGGTATTGATCTGTGTTTCATTTGCAAACCAGAACTGCAGAAGTGGCAACTTCTCTGTTTTATTGGGCCAGACGTCGTGTGTGTTTGTTTTAGGCCTAACCTCTTCTTACATACACAGAAAACTTGTGTGACTTGTCTCTTAAAAGCGTCGAGACCTGACCTTGACGCCATCAATGCGCTAATTTGACTGATAAGCGCTCCCTCTGGGTTGTGATTGCCTCCTAATCCTTATCGTCTCATGTCCACCTGATTGTTTCACTGGTTGCTTTCTGTGACTGAAGGGGAGGAAAGGGAGGGACAGTTATGAGTGAAGTGCCTTTAAATAGAAGCGCGGCTGTTCATTTCCCTTTTTGGGGAACACTGACGACCACTTGGGTGCACCAGCTGCTGATTTAAGACTTGAGGTTCGTAACAGGGCAAAAGCTCATGTCTTTCTGCAATAGGTCACTGTATCAAACACTAGCTTATTGAGTGATGTACAAATCGAGGAAAATACCGTCACAACTCTGTCCGTCACTCTTTTTCCGTTTTCAGCTCCCTGCAAAAGCGTTAATATTACATTTATGCACAAATCACATAAACATAACACCAGTTGTTGCCTGTAACTGCTGTCTTCATACATGTGACTTTACTGCATGAATGAAAAACTCACACAACAACATAATCAGCACAAAAATGGTAAAAATACCACAAAGATTTTTCTGCACCAGCATAGATTTGTACGTTATATGGAATTGTTAAAAAAAATAAAATAAAATCCCCCGGCAGTATGTGTTTTTAAGCTCCAACTGTAAAGTAAGGTTAAAAGTCAGATAAGAAAAAAAATGCCTGCAGGGAGAGTTATTTATCAACTTCACTTTTATGACTGCTTAAACAGCTCAAAGGGCCGTGACTTCAAAACAATAAGCATTACCAGTCTGAAACCGCAGCCTGTTGGGAACAAGGTCGACTGGCGAAGCAGTGATACTTCATGGAGCCGTTTTTTAAAAATAAGGTGGATGAAAATGCAGGAGGAAAGGGAAAATTATGTGAACCCCCTCTGGCCTGGGCTGCCATGGCCCAGAGCGAGCTACTCATTACCGTCACTGGATAGTTTCACAACCTGCACAGATTATTAAAAATAAATCAAGATTCAAAAAACACTCCGCTGGCAACTGGATAGTTTTTCTAAATACATTCTCCAGCTTCTGACGCAGAAATCCAGAATCGTTGTGAGAAGAAAACGTGTTCGATTTGTCAGCAAAAGCAATGAAACCCAACAAAAACATACCATTTTGGCTAATTGAGGCACTAAAACGTTTTATATCATGGAGCTGACTTAATATTTTCTACAGCTGTGAATGCAGGTCAAATTTATGTTGTTGGATAAACAGAAACTACGGCTCGATGTCTCCTGAGGTGTGAATTCGTGGCCCAAGGCCAAAGAAATGTTACCTGAGACAACTCAGGTTCCTCAGCAGTAAAATAAAACCAAACATTTTTGATAGGCTGTGTATTATGTCCTCTAATGTCTCATTGTTCTCTCTTATTTTGTCTCTGTGAAGACGCTGGAGTGCAGTTCATTATCTGTAAGCTCGGCCAGAGATATTAGAAAAACCACGCTTACCGCCGCTCCACAAATCGGTTCAAGGAGCAGCAAATTAGCTCCAGCGGCACAACATTCAAGCATGTGATCATGGTTTCAGTAACAAAAACAAACAGATAATAAATCCACCCACAGTAGGTCTGGATTTGGATCCCTACAGCAACACACTGACTTCCAGACTGCCAACCGATGCAGCTAATCAAACTGTGCCGCCTGAGAAAATGGCTTTCATTTGCCAAGTTGACCTCAGGGATTGTGATGTTCATTCAGAGACATCTAATTGTTGACTCCACTCCCTCAGGAGTCTGCAGCACTCCTCTAAGAGGAGCACAGGGTTAGCCACAGGCTGAGCTTAGCATATGTATGAAATCACTAATGTGGCAATAAATGCTCTGACTGAAAGTCATGAGAGCGGGAAGTCCTGAGGAAGCAGAAACGGCAGCACCTCTGCGTCTGCATGAAATTATTTATTTTACAATGTGACTGTTTGCAAAAAATACTAGCAGCGGCCTCGATCAAAAGCAGTTGAAATTAAATGCGTAACATTTTCTCACCTCACAGTTTGAATTTGATTTAAACATTTTCTCTCAGATCAGATTGGATGAGATTGCTAAAATAAGGAGTGGCTGACGAGCGCTTGAACAACTTCGCCTTTTTAAGTGGCGGACGAAAAACAGAAGGATTCAAAGTGAGCCACTGGAGACGGGGAGTTTCTGTAACAAAACAAAACCAGATGTTTTAGAGTAACGTTACAGAAAACGCTGTTGAGATTTGCAGCTTGAGGATTCCCCCCCCGCCCCTCTGTTTTCTGCCAGGTTGCTTATCAAACATACATGTGGTGGTAACAAGCAGCTCCGCCTGCAGCCGTTTCAGAGGAAGCCGTCATTCCTGCTACTTGTTTCGATGCGGAAGCCAAGATTGTGACCCTGAAGCTTTAAGTTACAGCAACGTTACTCCACACTTCTCTTACAATCTGTGGATGTTTTAGTGCAATTAATGATTCAGCTAGTTCTGGAGAGGAGTAGGCATTTATCACGATCAATTTCTCATAAGGACTGTGATTTATTTTTGACGAATAAATTCCAATTAATGATGTTTAAAAGCTGAAATGGAGTTAAAAAAAACAGTTCACAATAAGGTTATGTTGAAATAAAAATAATTAACACCCACTCTCCAGAAATTCATAGAAATTCACAAAATGTTTTTGTTGTTTGATCAACAAGGACACATCAGTCTCACACAGCAGAAACAGACTAAAAGCTTTGAAAGGTTCAGATTCTGTCTGCAGTTAATTATAAAGGATCAGAAGCAGGAGTTGCAGAAAAATAAATAAATGTGAGTTTTTCAGGAACATAAAACAAACGGTGTCTTCCCCAACAAGCCCTGCACTCCCAAAATACTAGCAGCATTAACTGGGCATGGGTAATTGTGATATATTGCATACACTTCTATATTCTAATATTTTTTGGAATATTAGCATCACAGTTTCAGTCAAACAGCAGCCACTAGTGACCAGTGAATGGAGCACTGAGTAGTGAACCTCTGGAGTTTAAAGCTTCATTTGGCTTCACTAGCGCAGGGAGTCTACAGGAAGAGTTGGCGCCCCCGTGTGGAGAGCTGCACGGACTGCAACAAACACAAACTGACTCCCTGGATCCTAACAGACATTCATGGTTTGTATCTGGAGGGATCCTTCATTATTCCCATTGGTTTTAACATTTATAGCCTTGTTTCCAAGCAAACATAGGATTTGCACTGAAATTATGAGAGAATAAAAGAGCGGAAACATATTCAGAAACATTTATGCACCTTGAGATCGACACTCGTCTGCCCCACATGGAAGGCATCTCCTCTCGTCTTTCCCCTTTTTGGACCAGTCTGTTTATACCACAGGAAACACAGTCAGTGTCAGAGGATAAACTGGAAAAAAAAGGTTTTGGATATGTTTTATAGCAGCAGCTGGTGGAGCCAATAACTGTCAAAACAAATTGTTTAGTATATTTCAGCAACAAGGCAATTCAGAGTGCTTTACATGATAAAAACATAATAGTAATAATAATAATAATGAAGAAACATTACATTGTGACATCGGAAACATTTACTAGCTACTATTCAAAATTTTCTCCATTAAAAACTGAATTTTTATGAATGCAGATCATGAGATCAAGCAATGCAACAAAAGATCAACTTATCAACTTATTAGATTATTACTTATTTATCATGTGTTCCAGTAAATGTGGAGAAAGCTGTGCAAACAGAGCATCCAAGTCAATCCGGCTCCTTTAAAAGAGCAGACAAGGAGCGCTAAAGCTCCTGAACGACTTCAACACACAGTTCAGCTGGTTAGGACTTCAGAAAATCTCTTTACACAAAGAACAAGACTGGAAACAAAACCAATATGAAACAGCTGCGATATTTGGGCCATCGGGTGGAGCTGCAGTAGAATCAGGAAAACCATTAAAATTCACTGCAAACTTGAAATCTTTACCATTTTTGCACATCACAGCCACAAACTTTTAAAAGTTGCAAACCTTGAACTGGAAAAAGTACTGCTTGTGCCATCTAGGAGGTATGACCTATGACCTTTAAAGCTACAGACAAGCTGAGCTTGATGATGTCCACACGGCTTCAGAAACATTATGGCAATATAATACAACAATAATCTAAAAATCATTATTTTGCTTTGCAAATATGCTCTTATTTTGAAATGTGTCCCATGAAGGAAACAGACAAAAAAAAAAAAGACAAAAATGGGTTTTTGGGGGGATTTACAGAATCAGATCAGAGGTTTTTTAAAAAGCTGTAAACTTTTAGATATAGCAAATGAATAGTTAGCAGGTTGAAGACTATGGAGTATGAATCCTGCCAAAATTGGCAATAAATATATAAATAAATAAATTACTTTTTGAAGTAATTAATGAAGAATTTTCTTATGCAGTGAAACATAAATCAATATTTATTGTATTAATTTGACATATTCACTGTTATATAAATTTCCATTGTATTTTCAAGCATATTGTTTTAGTAGGTTTTTTTTTATTAATTTTTCTTTTTTCAAATTTTGTATTCATTTGAAAATTTGTCACATTTTAATTTTTCCTCCTAAATCTGCATTTTATACCTTTTAATTTGTCACCTGTTTTTTAAATTATGCATTGATTTATTTTCTCCTCTTTGCATCCTTCCTTTTATTTTTACAATATCTGTATGACCCCTTTCTGACCTTTCCTGGCGTTTTCTCACAGGTGAACTTTACTCGCTAATTAAGCTCTTTATTTTATTCAAGTATATCTCAGTAAAAGCAGCCGAAATAAAATAAATAAATACAATTTGATATATAAAGATGTAAAAATGCATTTAGATCAACATTTTACTTTAACATAAAACTCATGAGCTACTTTGTATTGCACAGATACAGTCATGATCTGCTAATTAGAAATCACCTTTCAACTGAGATCAAAAGCAAAAAACAGTCAGAGCTTTTGTACTTTTGGATTATTATATCAAAGGCTGTTCATGACGACACCGAATAAACTTAATCGAAACGCAACTCTTTTCAATTTCACTCTCTTTGATTCATTGGCAGCGAGCGCCAATTAACTTCTGGCATTCAGCAAGTCATGAACAGCATGCTTGAGCCAAATACTTAGTTATGCATCCATATGGTGTCGGTTTTTCCCGTATTATCACCCTGGGGGACAATAGCATTAGCTAAATGCCTTGGAAGCAAACACTGACACCGTCCAGTGAAAAGCTCAGGTCCACAGATTCATAGGGAGAGGGAAGCCAGCTGGAGGGAGGAGGAAGGGGCTAGGATGTTAAAAAAAGAAAGCAAGAAGGAAACATGTGTCAAGTTATTTCCTCAGACTTTATGGAACTGAAGCCAAGATGCCACAGTAACCAGATGGACTTCCTGAGAGCCATATTTTAGACTTCACACCTTAACCAGTCGACTTTGACAACATCTGGTGGAAAGACTTGACAGTTTGGGATGTGTGCAGATTTTGTAAGAACACTCCCAAACTCTGCCCGAGCATCATATGCTGGGCTTAAAGTTCACTTTCTGAGCAAAACTTCTCCTGGCTGGCACGTCGTCTCACCGAGGGGTTCTATTTCTGTTTTGGTGCAGGAAACTCGCTGAGCTCTCACTGGCTGGTGACACCCTCAGCCTCACCAATTTACCACTGCGGAGCTACATCGAGGTGGACAGGCGGCTGGTCAGGCAGACGCACAGTTACTCAGCACCAGCCTGGATGTTTTCTACCGCTCTGATTGGGCAGATGTCACAGATTTGGCAGGCCCAGTTTCTGATGACCTGGTGAAAGCACGCTTTCTGTATTTATTCCCCCATTTTACTCGGTTGGTTTTTCTTTTAAAGGCATCATCTAATGACAAAAGTGAGCTGCTGACATCAACATTAATCTCCTCTTCTACCCGCAGGAGTCTTTTGACTTGTTGGAACAATCTGAGTGATGCTTATTTATGCAGACTTTTTAATGTGGCCTTTCCCAGTCATGCTGCTGTGGGTTTGCCCTTCCTTCCTTTTTAACCATCATTCCATCTAACAACAGATATTCTCTTGAAAACAGATCTCTCGGTAAGAACTATTGGCTTCAAATAAACAATCACACTGCAGAAAACAATATAATGAACATCTGAAATCCACAAGAACTTGAGAGCTCCTCTAAAACACTTATAATGGCTCATTTTACAGTTCAAACACCAAATATATCCTATTATGTATTAGTGCCATTTTGACATTTCTGCACTTGAGGGTAAAGCCAATCAGTGGTAACGAAAATCAATGGCAAAAGTAGAATTGTGCCAAAGGATTTTAGATTCAAAAAGTGCATTTTTGACATGCTCTGTCAAAAAAATCCACAAATGTTCCTCAAATAATTCATTATTACATTCCACAGACGAATCCTTATACATGTCTTTCAATAGGGAGTGCCTATATATGGAGCGTAAAATGTTTTTTAGTCTAATTTAGAGATTCCTACCTGATGCTAAATTAACTATTTCACTTTCTTTCAAAGAGCATGGGGATCTTTGAACACCTTTAGCTTAAGGTGAGATTTTAAACCGACATACTGAGGTTTTCACATCTTACACTTTTCAATCTATCATCTAAAAACGTTAAAGTATGGCACAGCTGCAAACCTAGAAGCTCAGGCTATGGGAATGCATTCCTTCAACATGAGCTGTGAGAGCCAGACGGAAGAAACGAGAAGATGGATGGAGTTAAATGCAGGGCAACGCCGGAGGAAAACCTGTCAGGACCTGCAACCGAAGCTCACGATTTAAATCAAAGTCCAGTAAAACAGTTCAGCTCCAGATCCAATGAGAGTCTCTGAAAATTGATGTTCATAAATGCTCTCAGTTCAGTTTGACTGACCTTGAGCTGTTATGCAAAAAAGAAAGGATAAAAGTGTCTA
Organism: Poecilia latipinna; assembly: GCF_001443285.1. NCBI lineage: Eukaryota > Metazoa > Chordata > Actinopteri > Cyprinodontiformes > Poeciliidae > Poecilia > Poecilia latipinna. The sequence continues at coordinate 114,462 of NW_015112625.1, forward strand.
CTGATGTGCAAAGCTGATAAAGTCAAACCCCAGAAGACTGTGTGCTTTTTCCTCCATTGACAGAAAGACAACTGTGAGTTAATTTGGTTGGCAGTTTGCAGCTCAGAGGAACTCAGTAGATTTTATTATGAAACAGAAACCATAAAAACATGTACTTAATAATAATAAGCTGCAACCCGAGTTCCTTTAAAGCTTCTGATTTGTCTTCTTCAGCAGTTCCATGTCATCTTGTTTGTTACGAAACCTAAAAGCTACAGAACCTAACAAGGCTTTATGCCGCGCCGATTACTAATAAACTCTTTCTTTCTTGCATCTAAATAATGAGAAAGACGCCAGCGGTTTTTTTTTCTAGCCAACACCAACTGTTCAAAAAGCTGCTCGACTTCTTCTGTGCACTGCTGCTGCTTCGCTTTCCCCTTCACTGATGTGGATTACCATGGCGATGTAAATCGGCTTGTGAAGGCTGTGAAAAGATGGGATTCTTCTTTCTTTATATTTCTAATACAGATGATATGCAAAAAAGGGTTGTTGCCTATGCAAACGTGTCCAAAGTCAACATAATGAAGCTTTTTTGAAGCTCTTCTCTTGGTTGCTGGAGTGAAATAATTCTAAAAACACAAAGTTATAATTAAGGCTTAAACCACAAACTGTAATGTTTTGGGGTTGCTGGACCACTGCGCTCAGAGTTTACTTTTTAAATAAGTCATTTTCTAAAACTAGTTTTGCTCCCCAGAACAGTGGTGGAGGAATGCTAATTGTAAATCCTGTGTTCCCACTTAGTTTTGAAGACGAGGCGATCCGCAGGCAGCTTCCTCTTGCCATATGTTCAGCCGACTCAGCTCCGTCTTGCAGGAGCCACCTCAGCCCCGCGAGTCTGCAGAGGAAGCCGACATAACAGCCCAAAGTCATAAATGACACAAAAACTCCCCAAAAAAGAGAGCAGCTCTGCCAAAGCTGCTCCCAGCGACGGAGGGTTTGTCTGTTCACGCCGTTTTCAAGGTGTTGATGTCCTAAAATACAATGGCATCCAAATACCTTGTGAACTATGAGCTTCATTCCAAATGTACTCACACCTCTTGTAATTTTTCACATTGTCAGACCACAGCCACATTCTTCAATATAGTTGAAGAATGTGGGAGGAAATTACAGGGTTTCACAGCTTTTACTGCACCAGCAGCTCTCAGTGCATTTCGAAACTGGAATGTTTGAACACTTTTCTTTGATTAAACACCTCAAACATTTGATTTCAATTCAACAGCTGCCCTTTCTTTGCTGAAGAAATTGACTAAAAGCTGGCCTGCAAGCAGATTCTCACACTTGTGCAAGCTTTGTCACAAGACCAACAGCTACTGGAGCTGCATCGCTGTCCCCAATGACTCTTTGAAGATACTTTGATTAGATAAGTTGTGGCAACAGTTAATTTCCCTGCAGGATAAATGAAATATCTTTGAATTGAAGCATTGAGATGGAGATGTTTGGATCTGTCACCTGCCTTCATAACAGGACAGACGTGTCGCTGAATATCAGGAATAGCTGATCATCTTGCCAGACTGCTGGTGAGCCGAGAGGGAAAAATGTGATAAAAACACGCTGGGTAAATTACAAAGCGCGAGCGTCCATTGTGCCATAATTAGCTCCAACAGCTGGTGTTACAAGTATCTATTCACACTTTTGCACCACAACAAACGGTAAAACATTCCTGATTCTAATGGCTTTTGAGGCTCAGTGTGTATTTGAATCGATCGTTACCTGGAGATCAGAAACACTAAACACAACAAAAGCTTCTTTATCTGACGGTATGAGCCTGTTTTATCTCTGCACACCGAGCTTCCTTCATCTCACGCTCTGAACTGAATAATCCTCCATCAGCTCCTCTGCTCATCTATTGTCAATCATGAATTTACCGAGCCGCTATAGCAGGTGACTGTTTGCAGCTGTAAAAATAATAAGAGGAGCGTTGCATGTCAGCAGGATGACAAACTGGATCCTGACGGCTCAGGGGAAACTGAACCCAGCTAACAGGCAAGACTTCAGCTGCCAGAGCTGCACAGAGGGGAGTAAATGAGAGCTTAGCCTCATTTTGCATCATTTTATGAATGCAAACATTAAACTGAATTTAGTAGCTGTAATATCTTGCGAAGTTTCCACACCTCCGCAATGCTTCCGTCGCATTACAGCTTTGAGAAGTGATAATCGTTGTGAAGTGAAAGCACAAATTATTGTGTTTTTTTTTTTTTCAAAAATGATTTTCCCAAATTCTAATCTAAGAAGTTTTGTGTCCATATCAGTGTAAATATACCAGTTTTCAATCAATTTAACTAAACGTGAGGCAGCACTGACTGAATACAAAACACACACCGCCTTCCTGATTTTTAACCACAAAAGTGTGAAAACTTACATCATTTTCATTCCATTTCATAACTTTTCACTGCCGTTTTTGTCTTCCACATGAATCCCTCTGTCACCTTGTTTTATTGTCAAACAATAAACACAGAGTTTCCCGGCTTGGCAGCCTGGATCACCTTTAAAAATCCTCCGTTACAAAGCCGGAGGTCACGATGAGCCGGAGCCGGGGTCGTGACGCCGCAATGCAACATTTACGGGACAGAGCAGCCACGTTGCGTCTGCTCAGAGGAAACGTATGGCGGGGAAACGGCTCCGTGAAATGAGGGCGAGTGGCAAGGAACAAGAAAACGCGGCTCATTTGGTCAAGGAGCAGAGTTCGCAGCACTTGCATGTGATTGTGAATTATAAATGAGTCAACTGCACTCCTGTGTAAGTGTGTGTGTGTGTGATGATATTTACAGAAAGGCAGCAATCTGTCCTTCAACTTGGAGACGTATCGTTAACACAGTGAACTCCTCCACTGTAATGAGGATTCTGTGTACACAGAAACAAAGCATAAGTGCATCTTATGCTTTGAGTTGTATAAAATGTCCCATTAAGTTGAAATGACAGCAGATTTATGGCTATAAAAGTTCAGAAAGTGAAGGATGAGTCAGGATCAGGCTGGGTAATCCTAAAGGGACGGCAGCGCAGGTCGTCTCTGCCACAGAGGAACACGCCATGTTTATCTTCCTCAGTTTACTAATTTCCATTCAGGCGTGCAAACAGGATTGGTCTCCCTTCTTAACAACTAGAACTCAGATCAGTGGAAATCCTGAGCGGTTCGGAGGTTATGCAGGTAAATTTGACCTAATGTAGAAATGCGTTTTCCACCAAAACACGGAGGATAACTTTATGTTTCATAAGGCAGCGTTCTGACAAAGTGTGTGCATTTGGGCGGCTGTCTTGTCCTCCCCGGTTGGGATCCAGACTGGGCCGACGCAGAGGAGAAGTGTAAGAAATAACGCTGGAAGGCTGAGATGAAGCGTTTGTGTGCAGAGGCCAGTTGGCGGTTCGCTGCAGCTGCTGGATGAAAGCTGAAGAAGACCAGTGATCTGCTGCGCAGCACCGCTGCAGGAGGAGGATAGCACCCCTCTCTCTTCTATTTTCTCCCACTTTGTGTTTCGCTCCTCCATACCCAGGAGCCAGTGATGCATCAGGGTCAGGCGTGGTGGAGCTTTGGGGGAATCTAACCGGCCGGCGCCTACTCACCGAAGCTCGACACACACAAGGAGCTCAGGAAAGGAGAAAAAGAGCCGAAAAAAAATGAAATCCCAGCAACACGTCGTATGCGACTCCATATTTAGCTTTTACATAACACAATTATGAAAGCTTTTACATTATGGTCAGAATCCGACAGCGGAAAACTTTTCACCTTTTCTGCGGGGACATCCCGACCCGACCCGCCGCGGCGCCCCGCTCCTCTCCAGGAGGGCACCACGCCCGACTCCAACGCTGCCTCATGCATACGTTTGCATACATCATCATCTTGCATATTCCAATAACAAATGAATGACGAAGCCTCATCGACGTCTGTTGAAAGACATTTAAAATGCTGCGCCTGTTTGCATTTTAGATGAGCAGCTGGTAGAGCAGCTAGTTCATATTCTGTTCCTCTGGTGTAAATCCTTACAAGGAATCCAGCTGCAAACTCTTCAACCCACCTCCACCAGGATCCCTTTAACTTATTCCTCTAGACGAAAAACATCTTATTCAACGCATAAACTTATGATCTGCATTCATCCAGTCTTAACAAAATGAAAACCAGACAGTATTTTTAACACTGAAGTTGAATCGGAGTTTCAGAAACATGTTTGGGATGTCGGGTAAAATTTGTGCCCTTCAGTTTGGAGCAGTGGGAGCCGTATCCTCGTCTTCCTGGCGTTCTCCTGCTGCAGCCCCGTTGCTGCGAGGAGCAAACTTTTGCTTTTGGATGCCCTGGTTGTAATGGCTGCTTATTTGAGCCACTGCTGCTTTTATCATCCCAACCCAGGAAGACATTTTCCTGCACGCAGCTGTTGCACTGCTCTCTGAAAATAACCACCTCGATCTGGAGTTTCTGAAGTACTAAGAGCACCCGTGCAGCAAAAGTCACTCCATGCTCTTTTGTTTTTTATTTTTTACAAACTTCAGCATGTTGTCAGATTAACCAGATGTCTTCTGATTGGCTGATTCACTGATAATGTTGACAAGAAACTAAACAGGTGAAACTTGGTCTTATTAACTTAACTCTATTATTCAGTGATGAAACAATCGATTCCCAATCGCTTCTGAAAACTTATTTTTATTCGTTGGCGTTTAATTCAGTTTTATTTTTATTTGATTATTCTATTGTGTTATTTTTTGCACAGCACCTTGGAGCGGTTTTGGCCTGTTTTTTAAAAGCGCTACATGAATAAATTTGACATTAGCAGTGCAGTGAGCCATTGCAAAAAGCTTATTCCTCCAGATGTGATCATTTCTACAGCATTGAGAACAAACTGTTTGGGAAAAACGATGATATCTTCTGGTTCATTTTAGAAATCATTGTATGAACTCATTAGATGCATGATCTCTCTCTCTGACTCACAGGCCAGGAGGCTCAGCAGGGGGTTGGAGGGACGCGTCCTTACAGGAGTTACCCTACAATACCAGCTATCTTTGGAACAGCCAACAAGACGAATGGAGAAAGGCTGGAAGAGATTTAGCGGCAGAGATTAGAATCTCTGTGGGTTGGCAGAAAAATGACCTTTTTGCTGTTCAACTTAGCCGAGCGCTGCGGACTTTAATATTTACATTCTTATTTTCAGAGCTTTTGACATGTTTTATCTCATTTCTCAGCAGGCTTTAAAAAAGGAAGACTCTTCTGGAGAGAAACTTTTATTCTGTCTGAGTTTACAAGTTTTCAAAATCTTTGGGGAAAAACAAGAAACAAACAAAACAAACAAAAAAAAACAGTGTTCTGCTTTGCATTTCAAAGCTCCGACAGAAGGGCAATGAATAATGTCACAGGGATCTGTCCTTCCTATGGTTTTTCTCCGCTAATGTCATCAGTCACTAATTAGTAAATAAGATCGGCTGACATGCTGCAGCTTGGTGCTAATGAACACAAGAGGTGCTAAACCACAGGAGACCGAGTCGCAGCTATAATGTGGAGGTGGGTGATGAAAAAATTAAGCGGTTGTGTTAAAGCATGGATCGTCATCACGTAATGTGGCTCTGATGCTCCTGTGCATCCAGACGCTCCAGGATGTCAGGCTGACGATAAACTCTGATTGAGAAAATAACTGGTAAACGTCCAAGGAAGGAATGCCTTTCAGGAAAGGAGAGGGGATGTTGCAGGAGAGGAGGCGGAGGGATGCGGGCGGGGTTTGGGAGTCTGTCAGGTGTAGAAGAGCAGAAGCACAGGATGAGGAAGAGGGCTGCCTGGGGTTTGACAGAAAGACATCAGTCCTTGGTGACAAGGACAGAGGCCCTTATCAGTGGGATGCATTCTGCAGAGACACGCAGGGGAAATGCTCACTTTGTCTGCCACCAATGAAGAGACTCCTAAGACTTTGGTGTGGCTCACCTCTGTGGGTTTGCTTTGGATTTGTGCTTTTGGTCAAACACACACCCCATTTCAAGCCCAGAACATGTTGGCTTCACTTTCTTACATCTTTTTTCCATAATCCCCTTAGAAAAAGTTCTGAAGGTTTGTAACTCGCTTCTGTGACTGAAAAAAAAAAAACTTTCATAGAAGAGGCAACCACAGACCTCTAGAATATCCTTTACGACCATTTAAACTCTCCTTGAATGTATCAAATCTGAAAAAGCTACTTTTAGAGTCAAGTTAATCGACTCCAACATGTTTCTTCCTCCACAGGTCAGGTCTGCTCCGTTTCCTCCTCATCTCCAGAATTTTCAAATAAATAGATCAAGAGGATGGATTTTTTTATTTTCCCTGCACAAATCAAAACAATGCTTGAAGCACATTTGTCCCAGGATAATAAAACAAAATAAAAAGTTGGCTTCAAGACCCAAAACCGAGGTGATTTTGTGGATGTCCTTAATGAGGCAAGAAAAGTCAATGTTTTACTTCGAGTTTTTCGGTTTACGCTCTCAGCAGACTGCTCTCCTTTACTCACACTCAACACGTTTTTCCTCTGTGCCTGAGCTAAATTAATGAAGAAAAATGGAACGGCAGCTAACATCAAACATGTTGACCATTAGCTTGTAGCTTGAAGAGCCAGACTTCTGCAGTTTGACTGCAGAGATATAAAATACCTATAGAACAACGTCTTACCAGTGAACACTGGTTATATTGGACACCATATAGTTTGCCTAATATAACAAATAGTGACAGTTATTGAATCAAACTTGCTTATTCACACCTGTGTGCATCAAGTCAGAATGCTAGCCAAAACTGCTAATTGCTTTTAACTCCCTGGTTTGGGTGCTTGTTGGTTAAGTCTCCAACCAAGTGCATCTTTAAATCTTGTCGTCTGCATTTGGTGTTCTGCACATATCATCCATCTTTATACATTTCTGGCTTCACAATGAGTGTTGTGCTCCTTTTCTGTACGTTACATTTCTCAGTTTCACATACAATAAAAAATATATGTACCTTTTCACTTAGTCATATTAAACAAGTTCCATCTTTAGTTGGTCTGTTGCATTCCCCACAGAGGTCAACCTTGACTACTCAAAGTGACTAATCCTGAGATATATTTGTTTTGCTTTGATCTCAAAAAGAAAACACTTATAGTAAATTAAATTATCTGAGATCTGACATTGTGGCAGAGTTTACATCCTAATGGCTGTAGTGGGTAATGTAATTGTCTTAGTGCTGATTCTTTTCTTTTTTTTTTTACTAACTGCTGCAAACACATCCCTAATCCCATAAGTGATTTTACTAACAAATAGTGTAAAATGTCCAAATTGATATGAAAAAACATGCAGATCTTCTTAATTAAGACTAAAAGGAAAATAAACGCCCGGTCACCGGGTCCTCGCTGAACCATCATCAGTATTCTGGACAGGTACTTGGCCTGTAAGCTGAAGAGCAGCTTGTGTCTGTAATCTGCTGAGAAAGCTGAGTGCTGTGAAGGAAACGTCTCAAGCGTTCAGCGGGCGACGGCCGCCTGCTCCTTTTGCTACAGTCAATCTCTCGCTTGACTCTTCCCTCCTGCTCTGATGGATATAGTGTGTGTGCGAGGGTTTCAGAGAAACACGAGTACACGCAGACAGATAGAGCACACACACACAAATACAGGAAAACTCTGTGAATCATCCATGCAGGGCGAGTAAACCCGCGACGCTGCCGGTGGGAGGGCGCCAGCTGGACGCCCGCGAGTCGGGCCGGGCTGCAGAGTGAGCGGCGTTCGGCTGTAATGATTTGCTTTGGCTGACTCGCCCTTTCAAACCGTTTTAACATCTGATTGATCAGCCTTCAAACGGAGCCTTTATGAGGTCTAATAACACTTATTCAGAAAAAGTTTGAAAGATGACGTGGCAAACGGGAAACCTGCCTGCGGGCAGATTTGGGGAGATTTTTCTGCTTCGTAGATTTTTCTCCTTGAGCTGAGACCTGGGCTTTCAAGTTTAGTTTTCCTGAGTGGTGAAAACATGCTGAACTATGGGAAATTGTAAACTGATGTGCTGCATTGTAATGTTTGGATCTGAACCAGCGACATTTCTTTATGTGTACCGAGAGGTGGATAGTAACCAGGAACATTTAGTCAGCGAAAATTAATCGAGCACCTTTTAAAAAAAAACAATTGTAAAAGTTAATTTACCTTACTACACTTTTTAGTTTTACCTAAAACTGTAGTAACGTTAATACACATATAAAAAAGTTTTCATATTTATAAATTGCCACTATGTAAAAGTACAATATGGGAAATAACTTGTGGAAAAACTTGAGCTACAGTAATACAACCAATCAGAGCCAGGAGGCGGGTCTTAGTGCTGCCAATCATGAGCATGTATGTGCAGCTCACAACTCCCCCTCTATCTGCCATGCTACAGCTCCTTTCCCATAGAAAAGTCAGCTAAATGCTCAGGCTAGTTAGCTTTAGCAATGATGGCGGATAACAGCACTTCCTCCATGTTACAAGTCAAATAATCCAGTTGAACTGGAACTTTCTCATCAATATTAAGGAATTATTGAATTAAAACAACTTCCTACATCTTGCTGAAGTTGGTACACTTGAAAACTAAGATATTTTGCATTTGAAACCGAAGCAACATAGCACAACATCTAAAGGTCTGTGAAGTCCGAAATAGATATTTTTTTTCAGGTTTAAAACTACAGACACCAAAGGATAGGAATATTTACATATCTGCTCAGGTTCTCCGACTGTTTTTGACAACTGGACAGACGAGTTTCCTAGAAATAAAAATCAAGTGTGCAGAACTCATCAGCGAGAGCCGTTGAGAAACAAATATGCAGGTACTGAGTGTAAACCGTGAGGTTATGAAACAAACTCAACGCTGCCTGCATGTGTAAAAATGCTGGCCAGCAGAGAGTGTTGGAGACACCCAGGGGGACAGGCAGGACAGCTGGAAGGAGATCACTGTGTTGCATCCCAGCAGCTGGCCACCTCTTTGCTATCTGTCTGTCTCACACACACTCGTTGGCACAGAAGTAGGCTGTGTGTACACTCAAGAGCAGGGAGGCAATCTCAAGGAATCAAAATGAGAAGGAGCAGAATATTGCGCAATATGCCTTACAGCAGACACAGATGGTGATGCTAGCGTCGAGACGAAGTGTCACAGTTTAGCCTTCTGCGGAAAGCTTCAGCCGAAACAAAGATCCTGAGAAGACAGGGGGATGTTACAGGAACAAAAAGCCAAACTGAGTGGAGGGATGATTTGCTCATGAAACGCAACCGCATGCTACTGAAATCACCGAATGGTTTTCTTTCACCTGTCAACCTGACATCAAAGTCAGTTTCCCGAGTCCGTCCTGTCGGAAACGAGCTCTTTTATTTCAGTAAGAAGACACACAGAGGGAGCGCCATGCGTTCTGTCTGGACCCTGCTGCCATTTTCAATACGCCTCAACGGGAAGCAACTGTAACTGATAGCATAACTCACTGGACCTGCTGGGTGTAGACTTATCTCAGGAAATGGTTTTTAGTTTAAATAAACTAAAGCAAAGCACTGAATCTAAGTTCCACATTTGGGGAATACTGTGAAAGAGATACATGGCATTTTTTAAAAACATATAATATGTTCATTAGATTTTTTTGCACAAAATCAATCAAGATTTTATTGTCGTCAGTTCTGCCTGTCTGAGCTTCTTTCAGAATGAAATGCATTAGGGTGTCTCGTCACTTTAACTTTAAATAATCCACTGCTGGCCACGCCTCCCAACTCAACGTTTACACTCCGAGGTGAAAATGGCTGCAAAAGGATGTACAATTACACAACCGCACATCTTTGAAAAGCAGAAGTGGAGCCTAATGCACAACCAACAAGAATGCAGCAAGAGGTTTCTGGATAAAACACTTTTATCCAGCAGCCATTGTACAGCACATGCAGAGGTAAATCCAGCTGGCCAAATGTGCTGGGTTGCTAGGTAACAGACTGGGGTGGCAGTGCCTGCAGATATGAAATGGATTGTTTTCTAGACACCAAAAAAACAAAACTGGTTGGGTGTTGTGTTTTTAAGTGCTTGGATTTAGAAGCTGTAGAAAGAGCATAAATGTGCAAAATGTGAATTTTACATCATACTTCCAATTTAATCTTTGTGTACTCCATTAGACCATGAAAATGTGGCATTTTTACTCAAGGTTTTCATGAATGCTCCTACCTACTACAGACTTCTGTCTGAGTTTGAAAAGTCTCTCAGAAACATCCTCACTGTTTCTGAGTGGGCTGGTTCTTCCTCCAGCATATTTTGCCATATTTCTGGCAATGCTCCCCGAGTAGATTTTTTTGGATGAGTTGCTCTCTTGAGAAAGCTTAAACAGAAAATATGCTTAAAAAGTAATTCTGGCAGTAGACTTTGTGCTTATGCTGCTAAAATCAGTGATGAAAGGAAAGAACCACTTTTGGTTGTATCAGATCTTGATTTCTGAGCTCTTCTGTTCTCCTCTGGGTCATAAGATAATTCATAAAAAATCACCAAGAAACTCTGGCAGACGATTTGGCTTTTTGTCATAAACTAAAAGATTCAGCACTCAATGGCGTTTAAGGACTAAAGCTGTGCATAACGGCTAACAGAACCCTCCAGTTGAAGCAGGATTCAGGTGTAAACCTCAGGTTTGTGTGGAACATGAAAAAGGAAGCAACATTTTGTGAATTTAAGGCAAATATCTGATTCTGGGAGAGAGAGATTGAGCTGCAAGGTGGGGGAATGGTAAAGTCTCATTGTGAATCTGGCTATTGCAAAACACAGCATAAGTTTTTCCTTGTAGACAGAAGCAAGAAAAGAGTATAAATTGAAGAAATGCTGACAGCACTACTGAAAAGCAAAAAAAAAAAAAAAAAAAGGCTGGAGGAAGAAAAAGTGTCCAGAAAGGCTGGATCCCACAATTGCAGGAATATGGTTGAGATAAGGCCAGAATATACAGAGCAGAAAGCAGTAGCTTTCTTTAACCTACGCTGACGTGTGTGTGTGTGTGTGTGTGTGTGCTTGCATTCTACAGTGAAGCCTGAGGCTGTACCCGCTGAGAACAGTTAGACTGGGAATCACACTGCATGTTGGAAGCAGATCAGCACAGACTGCTAGAGACGTATTCATATACAAACCTCAGAGAACATGCATCGTGTTGCACCACCACTTAACACACAACATGGCAACAATTTCTCCACATCAAGCCGTCATTTACATAAACCAATGGTTCTGCACACGTCTAAAAATACTCTGTGCCGTGTGTCAGCTAGCTAGCTTGGAAACGGATAAAAACACGGTGAGGAGATGGAAGAGGAGGAGCAGATGGTGTTTTTTGCATGCAGGACTGTGTGTGGATTTTGGGGTTTGAGAGTGTGTGCAACTAAAAATAACTGATGGGGGTCACCGGTAAATGCATTATTAAAAAACAGGAGCACTAACACCTGTCGCACTGCTACAGCTAAAAGCTGTAACGGATAATTAGACGGCGGTTAGATCCCAGGAGAAGGATCAGTAGACGGAGGACGTGGTTTTGACAAGTCAGGGATGTTTTCTGGAGAGCTGGGATGTTCCTGGATGCAGCCGGTGTTTTGGAAAAATATTTATGCTAATGGGTCGTTTTGTTATGTTAAACCACAAATATAGTTGTTGTTTTGCATAATGGACCAACAGACAGTTGGTTATTCATGTCTGTTAGAAAACATGCAGCGCCAGAAAAATATTAGAGAGCTGAAAACCATTGAAAACCTGCTGGTTGTTCCTCCAAATACTGATTTCTGATCTCTTGCTGAGTTAAAACATTAGTATTGTTGTTTCTGAATTAATATGAACTTGTTTTCTTTGCATTATTTGACATCTGAAAGCATGCATCTTTGTTGGTATTTTGACTACTTCTCATTTTCTGCGAATAAAAACACATTTTTTTGCTTGGAATTTCGGAGACATGCTGCCAGTAGTTCATAGAATAAAAGAACAAAGTTCACTTTACTCAAACATAAACCTATCAGAAGCAAAATCAGAGAAACTGATCACTTTAAGTTGTCTCTTAATTTTTTACAGAGCTGTATATAACATATATGAAACAGGCAATTTTGAAAAAACCTTTCAATTATTATTGCCAAACTACAATGAAAACATTTTTCACATCACACAAGTCCTATGACCAACAATCGGATGTTTCCACTGGCAGAAGCCAGGAAGAAAACGACAGGAAGTACTTGGAGGATCATGGCGCTGCATGTTTTTTGATGACGTATTGTGTTCAACTTATTCATGTCTGATTTTAATTGCGACAACGATTGTAAAATTTAGTTTTGCAACAATAGGGGAATATTAACAAACCATTTCTAATGATAATGCAGCTTGTGACTGACTTTATTTTTTGTCTATTCTTTTTATGGAAAATACCTGAAGCTCAGTCATGCTCGGTGGAAAACAAATGGTCTGATTCTTAATTTTCCTCTCATTCACTTGCATTGCGGCTCTGATACGTCTTAGATGTTGTCCTGTTGGAACGTCTGAAGTTTTTGGTTGCCTCTAACTGGTTTCCTTATGTGAAGACCTAATCATTCTTTAAAGCGTCTCCCTGATCTGCCTGTTGTGTTCGTTGTTCACCGTGATGCTGTTTGTTCACTAACGTTCTCTAATAAACTAGGATTTATAATATTAGTAAAACTGTGGAGCAATTTATCAGTGATATAGAGAACAGATCATTCTCTACATCTTAACAGCAGCACTCGGCATGGAGTTACAAAGCTATTTCGCTTCAAACCTTAATTTATTAGACACTATAAAAATCTGGCCACCCTTATAAATATTTCATGAGGCTCTCTAAAGGAAAATATAACTATCACAGAATGAGAAAAGGTGTTGGCAGAAATAAAAGCGGAGCTAGCTCCTCTTCTTTTTTTTGCTGGTGGTTCTGTTGACTGTCCGGCTGGAGGGAGAAATAATTACGTGTCCCTTGTATTTCTTTCTTGCACCAATTTGTCTGACCTCTGAACTCTCTGAGGCAATGCCAGTGGAAACAGTGGCTCACCACAACATAAAGGAAATCATATGTAGCAAAGTTGCTAATTAAGGGTCGCAGAAACTATATTTTTAATCAAATATTTGGGAAATTCACTGAGTGATGTGCACAAGCTTTCTAATAAAAGTAATGTATATTGTTTCGTACTGATATTATGAAGTCAGAATGTGGAGCAGGCAAACCAATTACTGAAAAATGTAAGCAGTGATATGGCGTGTACATTTCCTTTCTATCAGATTTAGGCTCTGAGGAGCAGATATTTATTATATTTATGCTTTTCTACTGACTGATCTGTTGGAACTCAAAATATGCAGCGTTCCTTCTTGTAATGTTGTCGTTAATGGATCCCTGTGGGATCGCTCGTCTCCCGTCGTCTGGGTTCTTCTAACCAACGTATAAGGCAAGAAACCAACTGGTTGGTCATTTGTAGAGTTACGGGACATGAATTAATGAGAAAAACAATAAAAAAAAAGCAACAAATGACCAACAACGCGATGTGAGGATTCACTTGTACTCGGTGAAACACGACTGCAGGTCCAGCTGAGACCCATTAATGAAGTCAGCTGGGTCAAAATCTAAACTTTCACATTTTAAAGTTTGGAGCTGGAGATAGCCGTTAGATGTGGTTCGACTTTAGTCCCAAAAACTCAAACTTTTCCAACAGTGAGACGTTTCCTTTTTTTCCTGAATGAAATCTGCTTTATAACTTCCGCCTCTCTAAAAGCTAGAAAGATGACGTCTGATCATAAAGGTCTAATTAAGAACCATCTTAATTAGAAACAATCCACTGTATTAGAGCCTTTGAAATGAAGAAACTGACATCAACTGTTGTTGGCTTGCAGTGCCGTAATGATGCTTGTTGCACAATTTAAACACAACTATGATCTCCTATGCCGACATCAGGAAGTTAAAAAAAAGGTTTCTCCCCAGCAAATCCACAACGTATTCTGATTTATTATTTATCGTCAGAGTTTTATTGAACAAAATGATATAACAAGTAAGTCAGACGGAAAGTCTGTGACCTGTGATACTTTATGCAACAAAATGCTGCTGCAAATTTGCATTTAAACTGCAAAATGACAACAAAAACATCATATAGATATTGATTTTAATGAAAACAGTTGGACTCCAGCTGTTTGCTAAAAGCCTTACGAGTTTCTGATTCCCAGAGAGGATGGACTCAACCTGAAACTCTCACTATGAGCTGCAGGCTAACAGAGAAAACCAGGATAACTCCACAGCCATGAATGATTTATCAGCGCACACCGACTTGATTTCTGAATGTCTAAAACCTGAGCAGAAACTTCGTGGGAAATATTCATAATAGCGTTTTTTTTCCTTTCATATCAATAAATCTTTTTTTGTCACATCTTGATTCGTTTTTAGGCTCGAAATATGAAATCCTCTCTTTGAGACTACCTTCAGATTGTCATCCTTTATTACTCTGAATGGTTTGGTACTGATTGTTTATCAGAGCAAGTTATGAAAAGCTCCTTTCTCTTTTCTCATAGGCTAATGTCTCGCAGCAAACAGGCATCCAGAATAATATGCCAATTCTCACAGTAACACCCTGATTATTAGAGAGACGGTATGAATGGAGACCAAACAGGAGATCCGTGTCTTAAAAGGCTTATCTGGAGGCCAGGAGCGCTCGTCAGTTTATATCTCGCCGTTTCTGCTGCCAACACGTCTGAGAGTGCAGGCGGTCCCTGACGGGCAGCAGACAGCAGCGGCCGCAGCTCTGCTTCACTTTACAAACGAGTGAACAAGTGTTACCGTGCAGGACATGTTTACTGAAATGTCACCAACGCTTTTGGACAACTTGAGCTTCTTACAAACAGAATCTGTGAGGGTCTCTGTGCAGATATAACGGCTTCCGGGATTTCAAACGTTACTTTACCTGCGATGTCGACAGAAAAAAAAAAAAAAAAAAAACCCTCTTTGAGATTAACTAAGAAATTTTCTAGGAAAGAAGGAAATTCCTGAGCTCCAAAAGTTGAAAAATTGAAAGAAAAATTTTGAAAATTTCAGATGAACTTCTGTTTTTTTTAAAAAGACATTTCTGGGTTTCCAAAGTCAAAATTTAGCTAGAAAAATCTCTGAAATTTCCCATTTTTTTCTTGCAGATTTTAAACTATTGGGGCTCAGAAATTTCTCTGTTTTTGCGAGAAAGTTTCTGAGATTAAGCGCAAAATTTCAGAGATTTTTTGGTGCATGTTTGCTCCTCCTTTTTATCCCTGTCTACAATGATCCAGATATGCTGTCATATTTTCCAGCAGAAAGTGTGAGGGCTCCATGAAATCATTCAGCAGCTTTGCATTTGGCAGTGATTCCAGCAAGCACAGATGAACGACTCCTAACTGACCTTTTCGTCCATGTTCCAGTGACTTTTTGAATATTCTCCTAAGTCATCCCATCTATCCACCTCATCATCCGTTGCTGTTTGTGTTTATTTTGGCAGGTGGATGGGAAGTGATGTCTATCTTCAGCAAACACAAAGCAAATAGCAGGTGCAACAAAGAATATCCAAAGTATGTCGGCAATACCTCTATAATAACTCATTAGTCTCGTTAGATGGAGAAAATCTAATGAGACTAGATTTTCTAGTCTAGAAAAGCAGACGAGATGAGGGCGGAATAAACTTTGATTCATGTTTTTCAAAAACTCTTTCCTGTTTCTCTTTCTTAATGGCTCTAATTCAGCTGAAACTTGCAGAGGCTGCAGGAAAAGTACTTTCAGAAGGGTGAGCGCCTTTGCTCTCTTCAAAGAGTCAAAAAGTTTGGAGCCCGAAGAAAAGATTTAAGCACCAGAAAGCTAAAAGATGACAAGGGAAACAGAACATTTAAAGGTTTGGTGGAGACGTGCACATGAGAGGAAATCGTCTGTAGCTTTCTGCATTCTCTCTCTGCCGTTCGGAGGTCTTTTGCTGCAGCTCACAGATTTGTAAATCAAGCTTGAAAAGCGGAGAACACATTAGTCCTTAACGAAACCTTGGAGAGATGAATTGGCCAATTCTGAGTCAAGTTGACTTTGAAATGGCTCACAGATGAGCGGAAGAGAGCTGGTGTTTCTGAGCAGAGCACAGAGTTCCCCTAAACGACTTCCAAACACTTACTGCAGGGTTTTTCATCTGCCATCAATTTCTACCGATGCTTTTGAATAATATATGAACTTTACACCTACAATCTAACTCCAAAATAATAATCAGCCTTGTATTTATTCACTTGAAAAAGTAAAGTTTACCCAAGCAAATATTTCCTTTCATGGAAATTCTTTGTGTTTAGTTTCTTGTGCAAATATCTTAGTTCAGTTCAAATCAGACCAAAGTAACACAAGGTGCTTTAGGCAGGAGAAAAGAAGCTTGTTTTCAGTTAATTTCTTAATTTAAATGTTTTTTATTGTAGAGCATAAAAGTGACAAGTCTGATGGCATTTCATTAATATTGATGCAAACGTTCTAGTTTCACCAGCTGATGATTTCAAGAAAATATTTTGTTAGAAGTGAAATAATCTGCCACTTATACCAACTTCTTCAGTCAATATTAAGGAATTTTCTACTTAAATCAAGCCCCCCTGTATTTTGCTGGAAGTTAGTTTTGTCTTATTTCAAATGTAAGAAAATATTTGCAGTGGAAACTGGAGCAGGAATACTTGGCAACATTTTGTGTTTCTGCAGTAATTCTGCAGAAGTTTCACCCCGGCTGTTGTTTCTCATGATTGAAATGTTTTTACATCACCGAATGGCCTCCCCTGTTTTGAACCAGCCACTGGCTCCTGTTTTTATGTGGGTTTTATGTTTGCAGCCTCCCACTCAGAGACTAATGGATGAGAAGCTGGCTGTTCCCCGCCAGGCTGACGGGTCGCCTTGAAACGAGCCGGCGAACCCCGGCAGCAGGTCTGAGGAAATAAAGATGACGGTCATTATCTCTTCAACACTTGCCATAATTGGCAGATGTCCAACGACCTGCTCTGACAGGTGCGCTCTGCCTCACCTGCTCTCCAGCTCCCAGCTGTGAAGGGAATGAACTGTGCTTTATATAGTCGTATCAGAGAGCCACATCAGACAACGCACTCTTTTTTTTTTTTTTTTTTTTCCTCAAGGCTGCTGTTTTGGCTTTGCACCATTTGAAATTCACCCTTCCAGAACGCAAAATAGATAGTTATTTTTATAATGAGGCAGTTCCTATTCAGATTCACACTGTGCTCGCCTTTTGATGCTTCACAACAGTGACAAAGCAAGCAGGACTATCAGCGGTAAGAAGATTTCCTTCGGCCCGCTGTGACGAATAAACGGCTTCTTTTTTTTTTTTCTCCTCTGAATGGAAAAATGAGTCACATCGATAGGAGGAGCTTAATTTAAGTGTTTCAAAGCTAATTCTTCTTTTGTTCTTCAGACGAACAAAATTGAAATGGCAACAAATGGTGTTGCTAGGAGACGCCAGTGGTCGTCCACAGATTGTGTGCCAGAGGAAGAAGTGATGAGAGTTGGCAGCGACTTCTGACCAGAATCACCAAGTGAGCAGGAGAGTTTGACGGGCTGGGAGGAATTTCACGTCCAGTAAGGAGTTCAGACAATCCTCACAGGGAAGCATTTCGTTTTAATTAAAGGCTTTTCGGTGTTTAATTAAGCCGTTTGACATCTTGATCTGTGCTTTGTGAAATATTCCTTCAGTTGCAATTCAACTTGAACCTGGAACATTTTTTTTCTTCTTTTGGTTGAATTTTGTTTTGTTCTTTTGTTTAAATGTCAACATTTGAAAAAATAAAATAAAAAAAAAATATATATATGTTCTGAAGTATGAATGTTAGGAAATATGTTGTCTCAAAGACCAAAAACGTATAAGTAATTATACATTTAAGGATGAGAATGTAACGTAAGAGTTTATCTGTTGTGGGGAGATTTAAATGTTTCGAACAAATAATGTGAAATTGCACATAAATGGGCATGATAAACTGTTTTAATGTTTGTTTTTACTTTGAGTTAATTAAATTTCATTTCACAGACTCGCCACAAAAGCCACATGTTTAATGAGATGCAAACTTCCAAAAGTGCAAAAGTTTAATTTGGCCACTTTTAGTGATTCTGCATGCAAACAGCCATATTGGGTACTAAACTGTTGAGTTCCCATTTTTATGATATTCTTGCTTCATTTCTGACTGGGAAATTGTGAAATCCGTAGTTTGAATATGAAGAGAATCCATCATAAAACGCTGCTCCAGCCCTTAACTTCGATATGAAGCTTCTTGGTTACTACAACAAAAGTGCAACATGCTAAAAATCTGCATATATGGAAATTAACAGAAATGTTTTAGCTGAAAGGCGATAGAGGCAAACATAACGAAGCCGATTCTAATACTTCATCAGTTGCTTCTCGCCAACTAGCATCTCTTAAATCCTTCACTTGGTGGAATCAAACAAACACGAGTTTCTAAATGACTCAGATAATCATTTAATGAGATTTCCTGCCGTCTTTCTTGTTCCATTACACCTGGGTGAAAATAAATTCCAGTTTTGAAGCAAACTAAATGTACATAACTTATCTGATTTGAAATAACTATGGCAGCTCATCAGATGGATGTTTTTATACTTCTCTGTAAAAGAAGGGAAAAAAGCAAAAGCAGATTGTGAAATTATAAGAAAAAAATTTAAAACGAAAGTTAAAAATCCTGTATTGTTTCTGTCTAGCTTTGTTGTTTTTTTTTTTGGCACATTAGGCCAAAACCGAAGACATATTTAGGAGGATAAACAGTTCTCCAGGGAACTGTAAAGTTGCATTCATAAAGAAAAATATGAGAAACTCTTAGCCGCCATCATGTTGCTATAAAATACAACGACTATGATAAAGTTTCTGAATTATTTTTCCTCACCTATCCACCAATAAACCGTGTCTCTCGGAGCTTTTACTCTGAGCACAGGAGTTATAAAAACTTCTCATGTAGAAATAGTTTAATTATTGACTAGATCCTTATTGTTTTGGAGCAGAAAAAGGCAGAAAATAATAACCACATGAGGACGACACGCCGCCACACCCTGGAAAACATCAATGCGAATACGAGAGGCTTCAGTTGGAGGTGGTCTCTTTATGTTGACGCTGTGGGGAAATCTAAATGATTAATGGCATAAAGTGAATGATGCATGACGGTGGAAATAAATTTGCTCTGTTCTGCGTGTTGCATAAGGCTCCAAAGAAACAACCTGGTCAAAGGTTGTCATTTTTTGTGACCTCGGCAGAAGGAAAAACAGCTTTTTTCGTGGTGAAAGGTGTGCTTTATATGGAACAAGCTGACAGCAGAGAGGTTGCAAGCAATTATGTCAGGCTTTAGTGACAACACTCTCCAGTTTTCTCCCTCTCTCTTTTCTGGAGGGAAACACGGAGGCTCCCGGCCGCACACTGACAGATGATCCGCTGGTCTGCAGGGCTGGATCTGCAGGTGTCTTCTGACAGGATACTTCTTCACATGCCTGAGGAAATTTAGTCTTTGCTGGGCTTGTTTTATGATGTGGTCTGGGTTGATGTTCTATTTCAGCGTGTTACTGTGTGAAAGTCTCGGGGATTTTTAGAGAGCGTGTCAGGCGTGCAGAAAAATCAACCAGAACGGGTCAACAGGTCCACAAAATAGTTTTCTTTGATTTAAATCATAACTAGTGGTAAAACAAATCATGTTTACATGACAAAATGTAAAAAAAAATAAATAAATCTGTATTTAAAAGTATTTAAGTTTTAATTTGTTTGAGGCTGTGCAGGAAAAAAATCCTGACATTTTTGAGCGGAGCTTTTTTCTCAAATCTAACTCGAAGCTCAGCCGTGTAAAAAGCTTTCAGACTCGTGTGGACGCCAAGCAAAGAATCAATATTCAAAACATGGATTCAGTAAATGGATGAGAAAGGATTGTAAAGCTTCCCTCTTTCTCATCAGCCTGCCATATCAGAGATTTTTGTTTTTTACCAGCTGCGCCGTCCAAGGTGAAGTCTTTCTCCCGGTGTCTCTGTTTTCCCCTCGTTACGGAGCGGTGATGTCACTCCAGGTCGCCCTTTAGGATCATGCAGGTGAAACTAATCGAAGGGTAGCAGCATTGTTTTCTCTTGAAATGTGTTTTCGCCGATATGAAACCGTTGCCTTATCTCGCCTTCTCCTTGAGAACGCTACCATTCATTTCTCTTACTTTTCTCCCAGCTCGTTCGCTCGTCCATCTTTTCGGCGCCTCATATCGTCCTCGCCGGTGTTGACGTCCTTCATTTCAGCTGCACCTCTGATGTCTTACACGGCCAAATTTGAAATGCATCTAAATGTGCATCTGTAAACAGTTTGTTCTGCCTTCTGTTAATGTGGATAGCGAAACTCATTTTTATCAGCTCTTGTGCTGCAGTTTCAGAATCGTCCTGCAGAATAAGAAAGCTTTTTCCTTCTTTCCCATTGTTCTTGTTTTTAAACTGATTGAAACAGTTTCACTTAAAAGCAGTTTTTAAGCCACATGCATTTCTCACAGGAGAGTTTTAGTTTTGAATTTCTTTAAGATTTTGAAAGAGCAGATGGGAGAAATGAGGCAGAACTGAGGGTAACATTACATCTCTTATAGTCTGACATTTTTCTCCACCAATAGAATAAACGTTAAGAAACTAAAGCAACAGATTGTATCTGTGAACCTTAGAGTGTTTTAACTGAAGTCATTTGACATGGCTTCCTAAATTTGCCACCAAAGCAGCCATAAGGTGCTATAGTCCACTTACTGGTTCAGAGAGCATTCACATCGGCCCTGTTTAGTTCGCTTTAGTCAAACTCTAGTCCCTGTGTCTACAAAGTCTGGTTCGTTTAAAAACCTTAGTCTCTGCACGGTTTGAATGCAAATGTGAATGCCACGAGGACCGGAGCAGGAAGTGGACTCCAGCGCAGGGCATTCTGGGTAAATGCAACCAAAACAAATACGCAAGGCTAGCGTTAGCGGGGGAAATGGCTCGTCGACTTTGATCAAAAACATAGAGAAATCCTACAGCTGCTCCAATCTGATTCTACTTCATATATGTTTACATTTTGTTAAGGAAGAAGTTGCGCTCATGTCTTCTTCGAAGGTTTTTGTGTCATTTCCTTGTTGGTGCAGCAGCGCCCCCGCAGGCAAGAGGTGTGAACTCCAATTGTTGAGACATTTTATGATTACCTATAGATATACATTTCCACTTTACATTTTAAAGGGTGAAAAAAATACCATCACCATGGAAGAGTCAAGAAAATATCCTGAGATTTCAGTGTCTCAACAAACGAAACTACTTACACGTTAATTATATTCCATATCCAGATTTGTTCATGTAGAAACAGGAACAAAGCTGTTTCACTTCATCAATAAGAGAAGTGAGACAAATAAAAACTGGATTCACTGGACAGGTTTTATTTGACAACCACAAGCAGCTTTGTTAATGAACACATAAAATCTCTCCCTTTATGGAATAATTAATTAAATGACATAGTTTGGTTCCTGACTGGCTTTTCAGTTTGTACCTAGAAGGTAAAGTGTGTATTTAGGAAGCATCTTGGTGTAGCTATTCAAGCAGCAGGTTTGCTACCAAATTTATTTTCTGTCAGGTTTTATTTGATAGCGATGCAAATACAGATAAAAATAGCAATCTTGGCGTTCACTGCAAATGCACAGACTTGCTCCTGTTCCTAATTGTGATTAGTTTAATCTACGTAAAACCTACCAGAAAATCATGAGAAACATTTTTCCAAGTGAAAACAAAAACTAGGATTTCCACATCCCAAACAACAGTGAGACCGGCTGATCTACCCTCATGCTCTGCAATGAATAAAATAAAATAATGCTTTTGTTTGGCACTAAGCCCGCGTCATATTCTTACACTGCGCAGGTACAGACAGAGAATGGCAGATGTATGCTGGCAGAATTTGATTGTATCCCCCGGACGGCCTTTGAACCCCTCAGCGTGCACAAACACACGGTTTTAAAAAGAAAACAGCAACACCGCCCGGGGAATTACAGAGGAAACACATCTGTACCGACGGTGAGTGGAGATAACAGTGGCAAGCAGGAGAGGAAATCCAGCTATTCAGTTTGTCACTGCACTCAAATGTTCCACTCAGGGAGCGCGGAGACGTGTGGCGCTCCGGCCAAAACACTTGCTGCTGGAATCCGGCTAACGATACGGAGAAGGAGGAATCCGGCTAACAAACAAATAGGAGGGAAATGTTCGACACAAAAACAAGACATCCTCATATTCCTTTATATTCACCAACCATCCAATCAGATGAAACTTGTTTCTTTTGCTCCTCCGCTAAAGCTCTAAATTCATCAACAGCTAAAGAAATGCATCAAAATTTGAACTGAATTTATTTGAAAAATTCTGACGGCACCGACCGAAAAAAAAAAAAAAAAAAAAGGGGATTTGATTGAAGCGCGTGTGGTTCAGCTTTGAGTTTGTGCTGCAGCTAATGGACTGGTACAGAACATTAAATTCTGGAGTCAAAAGTCACGAAATGGTAAAATATAAAACGTGACTTCTAAGACTAAATGAACTTTGAACGGCAAAAACAAGCCCCGAGTTAACCACCCAGGAACAAACTTCAGATTTTATGATAACTTAGCACATATGAAGATTCACAATTTGTACGGCAGCTCTGAAAGGACAATCATCAATCTCATTTTCCCACACGTTAGACATTTTTTTCTGTAAAATGTATCTAAAAAAATAAAAATAAAAAAAGCTTCACTGGGAGGAAACTGCAGCTTTCTTAAAGCGACATTTTGATTGCTTTAAGAACATCTCCTACCACCTCAAAATCATGGCAGGAGATTTAGTTTAGCTCCTAATCAGGGTAGAACAAATTGTATTGATTTTTCTATATATAGTGCAAGAAAAAAAAAAGACTTAGACAAAGCCTTCTGAATAAACATTAGTGGTAAAACAAGACATGTGTGCACGTCTAACCTATTTTTATCCTCTCTTAACTCAACCGCACAGCTGTTTACCGTGCTAAACTTGAACAATGCACCAGAAACTCCCAGCTTTGATTTACTGGAAAAATAACACCTATAATTGCAGAGCGTAGATTTAATTTTTTTATTTTTTTGGCGTTGTGTGCGTGGGTGTGAGAGCGGTTCTTTTTTTAATCATTGCGCTGCGGTCGCAGAGCGTTGCCCGGTTCCTCTCGACATAATCACGCATGATTAGCTGATGGGCTGCTTGATTGGTTTCTATAAACATTTCTAAATTTAAACTCCACAAGTTCAATCTGTGATGCAATTCCATCCATTGCCAATCTATTGGTATAGATTCTTCTTGGCTCCTGCTGCAACTCAGTTTTTACAGTAATCAGACACGAGCCACTGCTGGACAAAACCACCCTGGGTATCGAGTTTCTGTTGCAGTGGGAGGAAATGCAGTGATATTTTATAGGATAGTTATGCAGTCCTTAGCGTTACAGTAAATTAATTTTATGTTGACATAAAACCTCAAAGAAAAACAGTCAAAAGTCGCTCAACTTGTCAGATAGTGAAAATCGCACAAACTGCTAAGATTCAGACGAACCAGTTTCAGGAATGAGCTGAGTTTTCCTCTCTGTAAAACATCATATCACCTCACTGCAGACGCTTGACCTGCACTGTAGCATTGAAATCACTCAGGCTGCAAGCCCTAGTGAGCCGACCGAGGTAAGTACAGAACCGACGTTCAGAGATCAATGCCTGCTCCTTCCACGTCTTGCAGTTTCATAATTTGCCAGGCAGGCTGATGAGGAGAAGTGATCCAAAACGTTTTCATGTTCCCTCGGCTATCCAAGAAGGCATCGATTGTGAAAACCTGGGCTGGATTCAAGTGTAGTTCTTAGAATACTCGCATGTCTGCTTCACATGAAGGTCAGCCTTCGTCAAAACGCTGCACTGCAACGTGACGCTGTGCAAAAAACACTGCAACTTTTTATTTTGACCATTTCTCGTTTTCTGCAAATAAATACTATGATTTTGCTTGGAACTGCAGACAGATGCTGTCAGTAGTTCATGGAATAAAAGAACAAAGTTCATTTTACTCAAACATAAACCTATGAGGAGTAAAGTCAAAGAAACGGATCATTGTAAGTGGTCTCTTAATTGTCTCTGCAAATCAATTGAAATCTGTCCCAAGTGGTTCTGCTCACAAAGGTAAACTAACACAATAAAATGTTCCAAAGAAAAGCCAGAGTTTATAGAGATAAAGAGAACAGAAACATGAGTTTCAGCAGCAACAGAAACCAGCTCTAAAATCATCATCATCATCATCATCATCACAGGTGTGGATAATCAGACCAATTAAGACAATTAAGTCTAAAACTAGAGCTCTTGACATCACAGCCGCTTTCCGCTGTTTACGAGGATAAAAACTTTACAAAGGAAGGACATCAGCTCATACTTTGACATCGTTCTAATCCCTTCGCCTGTCAGTTTGGTTTTTATGAACAACCATCTTCTTCTCTTCTTTTTTCCTGACAAAAACAAAAACCTATATCCTCTTTTCAAAACACGGCGAGAAGCTGAAAGGCCTCAAAAGAAAGCTGTATAGAAATACTGTCAAACAACCTTTAACACATTTAATTTCGTAACAAAAGGCCCATTTAGTCTTTGATAAAAATTCACTGAGACGGTGCTGAGGCAGAGCTTGGCTGCAGGCCTGAAGGAAAAGCTGGTAGAAACATGAATTATAAACACACTGGGACCAGCCAGAAGAAATACGAGTTAAACAAACTCCTGTACGAGTTTCGCTCCTTTCTGCCTGGGATTCACTCAGAGCTGCTTGGCATGCACGCGCGATTCTACCACTTTTTATTGTTAATACTGTCCTTCACGCCGGATGCCTGCAGCCCAATAAGACCATCACGGTAAACGCTGCGCAGCGCTGATGTTATATCATCTCCTGCTGTGATACATGCTGAAATTTCAGTGTAATATCAGGAATATTTTCCTGTATATTCTACTAAATGGAGTCCAGATTGTAATCTGCTAATGTAATGTTCAGTAAAAACACATTGGAACGTTGTTATGTTTACATCACTTTTCCTTTTAGTCCCATTTTCACTCGTGAATTTATCTTCTTAAAAAAAAAAATTAAATACAAGGCTAATTATTATTTTTTTATTTCATCAACTTGATAAAATAAATATCATGCTTTCATTGCACGTAGCAATGAAAGCATCAAGAGGTTTTTTTTTATTTAAAAGAAAGACGTGGGTGTGTGGGTTTTCAAAAGAAAGTTTCCCTTCATGTTTCTGTAAATACATGAAAGGTGTAGAAATATGAAGTAAAAAAAATGTTCAGAAATACTATATTTGGATCTTCTCTCTACAAAAACCTGAACAATTTATATACCAGAAATATTGTGCTTAATTCCCTGCTGAGTGTGTAAAAAAAACAACTTTCAACTTTCCACTGTCACTTCTAATTGCTCAGGTTTTCTATGACTTGTTATACAAACACACCGATTTGTGTATGAATTTTGATCTATGAATGAATTTTATTTCATTAAAAGAAATAAAAGTGATTTGCGTTCCTTGATCGGTGTTGTACGTTGGAATCAAACAATACAGAAAACAGCGACTGCATGAAAACATGTCTCGTTTGATCCATTTACAAATTAAAACAGCAGGAGTTTTCAGTGTTGGCACATTTAATTACCAGGAAAAATACATAATATCTCAGTGTTTGGCGTGCCAAACGGGAGAAAAAGGTAAAAATCAATGGAAAGTCTAATAATACTGGCATCAAACAATGACTGCTTCTATTATTTATTTAACTTCTGGCAAATTGTTGAAAACTGCAAGACAAAATCAAAGAGAAACCAAAGGCAATCATTGCAGTTTAGCAGAGGAACAGAGAAGAACAAGGTGCTGAAAGGATGTAATGACACCCAACACAGAAGAACCAAAATCAATTTTAATCACATTCATGGACTAAGATCTGTATCAGCACAGGATGTAGAAGATCATAATAATGATATATCTTAATAATAACAGTTTATTAATGTTGGAATATAACTAAGGAACTGTCTAATTGTTTATGTAACTTATCTTTTCAAACCACCAAAATTAGCATTTTGTGATTTTTATTTGGCATCAAGGAAACCTAAAGACAAACACAAGTTTGGAAACAGTGACACTTAAACGCACCAAGTTAAATTAGACTGATTAGACATTTATTTAAACATAATTTGTGATCATGTGGGATGGAAAACCTCTGTGACATTGTGGTTCCAGATTCATTTTCAAAGACCCAAGTCTTGTTCAGAATCTGTCCTCTGACGTCTCTGCAGAGTGAGAGGAGCAGACAGACGCGGTTCGGTTTTTCAACCAGAACGGCAGCACGACAATTAACCGTCAGCCGGGCGCTGATCGTTGAAAAATATTGACAAACTTTGGACAAGCTGCTTGTTGAGCTGTTACTACTCACTGATGCAAATGATGATGCAAAAATCCTGCAAATTCTCAATGCAAATCCTCTATGACGAAATAATAGGAGCAATCAAAAGCTACACATCTGACTGTGCTTTTTATTTTACACATTTATAACTACAAATGTAAGAAAATAAGGAGTCTGTGCTATAGACTTGCTTTTTCATGTTATTCATATTGATGCACAGATACACAAAAGCCTCCACATCCAGCTCTACTCAGCCGCTTTGCAGCCAATCAATCACCTCCTTCGCCTCTCAGTGCCTGTGTGTGTGTGTGTGTGTGTGTGTGTGTGTGTGTGTGCGCCTCTGCTTGATTGCTGAACACAAGGCAGACATGCTTGATGCTGGGCCACTATATTTTCTTCCTCAACTAAAATCCTGTTTAAACCGGATCAGACTTGGAGAATGCACATTTTCAGTGTCCAGTCTGAACAGAGTCCATTATGTTTCACATGTTGCTACATTTACAAGTTAACAGGAATCGTTTGACAGGGTTCTGCGGATAATTTCAAACACACAGGAAGTACTTTATTGGGCTGGATTTTCTGACAGCTCAAGTTTTCTGCAAAGCCTTGAAGGCGAGTAAAACCTACAGTTTGCTTCCGATTCAGACAGATGAACTTCAGAAAAGCAAAATAAAATGGTAATATTGTTTTTCTATAAAAGTTGTCGAAGGAGAGTCACAGAGTAAAAGTTTGAAGCTGAAAACAGGGAGACTAGATTCCCTTTCAAACATGGAGCTCTTATTCTTTTTGCATAATTTCCCCACTTTAGAGTAAATTACACTTTTCAGGCTACACGAGTGATTCATGCTATTAACTCCACTATTTACAGAAAGCAGGGAGATGAGTAAATCTGAAGTGTAGATAATAGCATTATGTGTTATTAACATTAACACAAGAGGCACAGCCCTTCATGGACTGCTTCAGAATCTGACTTTACAATTAAAGCGTGATGCATTCTGCACCGCTGTCTGGTCGGGGCGGCCATTTTCAATTCTGCAGACTACAGAAAGTAGTCATGATGCTTTGGCTCACTGTTAACACATTGACTTTTGTTGTCGTAACAGGACTAAAATGCAAAAACCGGAACTTAAAATTAAACGACTAACGCTCCTCTGAAATGTTCTGTTTAGGGTTGCAGAAGGAGCGTCGTCTGTCACAGCAGTCGGCAACAAGTTCGTTCCTGCTGGATGGCCAGAACATCAGAGAAACAAACAACCACACAGACACAAGCTAGCTGCTGCAGTCGCTTCAGCAGACGCCAACGCCTTAGGAAGCCAGAAGCAGTCAGACAATTATCTGGGATCTGAGTTCAGAAATCACTGCTAGAGAACCAAGGAGGCTGATGTGGCTACATAATGTGAATTCATGCATTTTGTTTGCAGTTTTAAAAAAATGTTTTTTGTACTGGTAAGTCAAATTTCATGTGTTTACAGCCTCTACTGTTCGAATGTCAAGGAGTTACAATCAGACGTTTCTCACAGGAAAAGAAAATGTTCTGCTTGTGTGCAAAATCTCAGCTTTCGCAATTCTGATTTGCATTCCACCGTTTGTTTCTAAGGTACTGAGTGAGCTAAATCTAAGTTTTATGACACATATGTAGAAATAAATAACTGGAAAAATAGGATATAATTGAGGCTAATAAGTTGCAGTACAGCCTGCTTCCAATTTCTATTAGTAAAATAAGGTTTTTGGTGCAGAATCAGATTAAAGGAACTTCCTGTCATGATGACTATAGTTCAGGATGACTACAGTGAGCAGGACGGTAATGAACATTTAAAAAAATCCACCAGTAAGAACTGGGAGCAAAGAGTAGAATAAAATACCTCAAAACATCAATTGGACGCTACTGTACATCAGCCAGTTGCTGGGGCAGAATGCCAGGATGGACATGCTGATTTGTTTAAATAAAACGACGATCTGATTGGGGTCTGTAATTTTAAACGAGACAACGGTTCACTCTAATTGCCCGTGCGAGATTCTGCTCAAAGCAGCAAAGCATGTCTAAGTATAGAGACGCGTGATTGCAGATGGAACCACATCACTGCCAAACGCACCACAGAGAAACCAATCACCACTATTTTTCCCCCCCCTTTCATACTTGTTAAATGAGACCTGAGAGGTATGACGAGTGGGCGAGCAAACGAAAGACAGACTTCCACACACTGATATTATTAAATAAAAGGAGAAACTCCACACAAGGGCTGCTTCTGGCTTCGTTCTAAAATAGCAAAATAAAAGCGTGGAAGTAGGAAGGTGTGAAAAGGCAGGAACGGTGTTTGAGACTTGTTGCAGGAAATTGGTGTTTATTGAAAAAAAATGTGCAACAATATGTGCTTTCACACCTTCTTATGCCATCTCACATTCATCATATCCACTGGCTGGTCAAAACATCTGAAGTCACTCGACAAGGAATCCACTAAAATCAAAGATTAAGCAGCTAAAAAGGTAAATGAAACAACAAAACACTTAAACGAAGCGTGTTGCTGCAAAGTTATGTTTATAAAAGCAGAATTCAAAGTATATTTTCCTCAAATCTGGGTGACACATTTTTCAAGATCAATGAACAGAATTCGAGTAAAAGAAACATCGACGGTGCCGACTTGATCAAATATTTATTGCAACTGTTTCTGAGCTTTTCTTTTCTTTTTTTCCCCCAAAGAAAGAGGAGCTTGCACATTTTACTGCAAGTTATTTTGCATGTTGCCAGTTAAAAGCTGCACCTCAATCAAGTAGGGAGACTGGAAACTGGATGAGCTTCAGTACAGTAAACAAACGTGGGCGAACACCAAACAGAGCGAAAGCAACCCAGCATGCAAACAGACTCAGCATGCAGACAGAAGCAGGAATGACCCTGGATCTGTTTTTAGACACAGTTAAAAAAAAAAAAAAAGACAGGATTTGTTGGTGGGTCACAGTTAAGCATGAGCAATTTTCAAAAAAATCACCAGGATATGAAGAAATAACAGTAACTCTCTAATAATCCTGATTTTTGCTGTTTATAAACACATGATGTAGTCAAACTGCTGACTTAGACTATTTTTACAAAATACCACAATAATCTGTCAGATGGATTCTCACATAATGAGCTGTAAGAGAAAGCTTTGTCTTCTGGTAATGAGGGATCATTTTAGGGTTGAGCAGTCAGACCCAAATGCCCAAATTGCCATGCAAAAGCACAGCAGATAAAACTTTGTGATAAATGATAAGCAGAAGGTTTTAGTCGATTTTCAGCAGCAATAATTATTTTTTGAACTGGGTCAACTTTTCTCAAACATTTTAATAGTTTCTAAAACCCTTTAAGATAACTTTTGGATTAATGATAGCGTTACGTCACTGAATCTATAAAATATGATTTTCAGAGTAAAGAAATCACAGGTGATCTGTACCAATCTGCAGATATCGCTAACTGAGCTAAAATGCTTTCTGTATCTACAAGCAGACTTCGTTTACACCGTGTTTATGAAAATGTGGTGGGAAAAGATCTAATATTTCATGTCTTTGATTCGTGGAACAGCAGAACCATTTCCCACAGCAGCTTTCTGATTGGCTGATCAAAGCCTCGGACACAAACAGGAAAAACAAAGGGAGCAGGAAGCGCTTTTACCCAGTTAAATAGGAACAATTTGCTAAATTACATCCATCAATCCGAGGAAGCAAAAGGCCTCAAGTTTATTTTCAACTGATGCGTTTCTTTTTCTCCACGTCTTCGACATGCTCAGCATCCGTCAGAGACGTAAAAAGTGTGTCACCTGATTCCAAATCCAAAGCAGTGCTTCAGACAGCATGTATCAGAGTTCTTCAGACATTCAAAAAGCCAGCAGAGGAAGAGGATTGCCTTTTTTAGACGCGATCTGGCAAAAAACACAAAGCAGCTGCCACTAAAGCCAGGAGCTGGACTGCATGAAAATTAATCAGAAAATAAGTTTTCCTGCCATCACAGCCACTCAAATTATTTATCTGAGGCGATAAATTATTGACTTAATTATTAATAAATGATTGTTTCCTCATTGTAAACAGAACGTCTGCATGACTTGGCATGAGATTGGCTAACATGGTTGGGCTATTGTCTCACATTTCCACTGAATGAGGCGTCTCCTTACTGCTTTGTTAATCTCTGGGATTACAATGACATGTCAAAAACTGCTGAGAAGGAGATCAAATTACACTCAGATTAGGAAGAATAGAAAACGAATACAATCATTTACTTCCTGACGCAGCACAAAGTGAACCGTGTCTATTTATGGTTCAGCATTCAGGACTAAATTACTGAATTAAATTTACTTTTTGTCGAGATTCTAATTTATTGAGTAGGGTTTGTTTTTTTTTTTTTTTTTTTTTCAAACAAAAAGTGAAGTGATGCAAACCATTTTTCGTCCTACTCCAAGTAAATCTTAAAAGTCGTGTTCGGCAGTATTCTCCTGCACCTCTGACTCCCTCAGCTTTCCCATCCATCTTGTTTCTGTGTCAAAACTGTTTGCACAATAAGCTGATAAGTCCTGCTGGAGTTAATGGAGATCAGAGCTCAAACAGGCAGACTGAGACAGATAAATAAAGGAACGTGGAGGATTGCATGATGCTGAACGTGGCCCAAGCAAACAGAGCGCAGACCGGGGCGCCATCAAAGTATTTACTCTCAACCAGCAGGAAGCAGCTTTTAAATATGTCGTCCAACGGTTTAGAGATGCCAGTGAAGTCGTGAACGATCTGTGTCGCGTCTTATACACTCTCCTTACGCCAGAAAGATTCATTTTTAAGTGCATAATTCTTTTGTCGGGATTTGTTTTTCTTTTGGAGGGACTTCATACACTGTTCTCGTTTTTACCAAAGTGTTTTGGTCATTATAACCTGATCTGAGTGCCAAAGAAACAGACTGCTGTGATGATGGAAAGCCAGGATTAAGAGTTGAAAATACACCCAGAGACAACAGGCGGCACCAATTAACTCGCTGTGAGAATAATGCCGTTCTCTTGAGTTTTCACTTCGGCTTCAACCTTTCGGCCGCTCATCTATAACTTAGAAGCCATTAAGTACCCAACTGCAGTGAGCCTCCCTTTATCTCGTCCTCATTAGACTGAAATATTCACTGTGGCTGGTTTCTAAAAACAGACACAGGGTGGGTAGACACTTTTTCTGTCTACAAAACCATCCAATATAATGTAACAAGTATAATTTCTTCCATTTTAGAGCCACAAACAGGTTGACTTTGCAACTCTGAAGTAAAATTAACCGTTCTGTCTTAAATCATGCCTCGATTATTTAATAGTTACATCTACTAAATTATTGATAATACTACTATTAATACTGTAACATTTTAAAGAAAAGCTGCAGTTTAACGGAGGCAATATTTGCCTGCAAGGAAGAGTAAAAATTAATCACCATTTCCTCCCCAGCATATTTTATACTGAACAGCTTGCCTGTATTTTTAGCTGATTAACTCCCGTCAGAGCTTTGCAAAAGGCATCAGGTATGTTTCCCATCTGCAGGGTTTAACTTATTGATGTGCGACGCCAAAGTTGGATTTCTTGCACCCAAACCACCTTTGCTGGAGTTCCTCAGCAGTTCTGGGCTGAACCCAACAAAGAGTCGCCTTTTCTTCAGAGTTTCTTCTCAACACATTCAGCAAAATGCAGCCGGCTTGAGAGTTTCCGTTGACTTGCACAATTTAAAGAAAAAAAAGTTTGGCGCTAGGACGAGATGGTTCTTTTTGGCTAAATTAAGATTGGTTTATTTTGCAAAACTGGAATGAAAAGACATATTTTGTATCAGATGATCAACAACCAGATGTTGCTACTGGCGCAAACCCCGAAGAAGAAAACAGGAAGTGGCTGGAGGATCATGGCAAAACGTGTTGTTCATTGACATTACGATTTTAATTGCATTTCTTATTTAATGGAAAAACTGCCAGGATATTTGTGCACATTGGTGACAGACGTGCAGTGACTGCATTGAGTCTACCGGCTCACGTTTTATCCAGGCCTGAGCTGTGAGTGTGCGAAAGCGAATGGGATAAACTGAATTTTGGGGTTCTGAAAAAAGCACAGGAAGTCTGGCAGGTGACTTCTGTTTGATGATGGAAAAATATTTATAATTCTCCCTGCATTTTTCCGAAGCCATCCATCCCTCACCCCGTCCCTTTTGTGCTTGTAGTTTTTGTTGCTGCACTTTGAAGCTCTGCGTCTGTAAAGGCAGCACTTTTCACATGAACAGTTTGCCGGAGCCCCGTTCAGAGGATGTGGGGGCTTCGCCCATCACGAGCTGCGGGGCCGGGGCTCCTCTGGATCAGAGGCAGTCGGCTCAGGACCTCTGACCTGCATGCAGATCCTGGTTTCCTCCTTTCTCAGGTTGTTCAGACGTCCCACAGGGCTGATTCAGGATCCTACGCTTCACTTTTACCCTTGGGAAACTCCAGGAGGCTTTGGACATCACTCCCGTTCCTAGCACTGGTTAGCAGTTTTTGTTCTTCAATTTTGCATTTTTTTAAATATTCAAAGTCAAAACGACATGTTTAAGCCATCACCTCTTTAGAGATGCAGCACTTTCAGCAGCTGGAAGAGCCATTCGACTGCTACATCTGTCCTCTCTGCCAAAAAGTCAAGCTCCTTTTCTTCCCCTGCGTTGCAGCCGGTTGTATTGGCCGTTTGCCAGCCAGCACTTTGCACCGCTGCCTTTCCTCCTCTCCTTTCACAGGAACATCAATTCGACTCCTACTGCGTACCTTCCACATCTAGGAGATCGCAATTACAGGTTTTTTATTTTAAACACCCAACTTTGTAATTTTCAGAGACATTTAGGGGGTCAGTTTGAGATAAGATCTTTAAAAATACATATTTTTGAATTTATGTGTTATATTTTTGCAAAAGATTGTAAAGTCAAGAAAGTAGTCGCAGTCAAAAACCAAACTATTCCCTTTTCAGTGTCGTATTTACGTTTTTTTTTTTGTTTTTTTTTAGGTTTACAGAGTTTGTGTAAAACAAAGATTTATTTTCATCGTTTTTAATTCTCCTTTGGGTTTTCTTTTCTCTTTTTTTGGGTATCATATTGACAGGAAGTGCTGGCAGACATTCATCAGAACTCTGGATGCTCTGGCTCTTTTGAGATTTCCAGGTATGAAGAAAACGTTTCTTCCTGAAAATGTCCTGGTATTTTACAAAAAATATCCGAAACGCGACGCATTCCAACAAGGTTCGGAGAGAAAGGATTGGTAATCACGTCCTCCGTCGTGATTCATCACTTTTTATTTTATTTAATCTCTTCGGTTTGATTTCACTTATATTTAACAGATTTTCCTTCAGATTTTAAAGATCAGTATAGATGTGTCTAATCCCCAAAAACACTAAATGGAAGCACAATTTTCTCCAACCTGCTTTCTCCTCTATTCACTTGCAATAATTTCCAATCAATCTTATTTGTACGGTCTTGCTCCACTTGGCATAATCAATTTCAATTTCTTATTATTCATAGACAAAGGGATCCGCACTCGGCTGATAATCTCTGATCTGGTACCAGTTTACTGCGCAGTCCTTCATAATTTGCACCAAATTACGAAGCTCCCCTCATTTTGTCGCCGTAGCCGACGGCGCTCGTCACACGGCCGATTTGATTACAAGAATGAGTGGACTTCTATTAGCTGAAATCTCATTTTGTGAACAAAGCGGCGTGCACGAGCCAGCCTTTTGGAAATATGATGTGCAGACCTAATGTCCAAACTTGTTATTAGCACAAGAGAAAGGGACGACCAAAACTCACAAAACATACATTTGTTATAGCTCAAGCTGCCACGTCTCGAGTAATCCTTCCTAAACTGACAAGTCGTTTTTTTTTTAGTTATTTTTTTCAATTGTGTTCTGACTTGTAGCTCACAACAGAAGCCAGAAGTTGCAGAAGAATGATGATTTTCTGCACCAAAACACCAAACTGTGCGAGCTTTAATGGCTGCTCATCAGAAACGTCCTGACAGCAAAGTCTCCGACACGAAAGCAAGTTCATAAAACTGTATTTACCCTCAATATAAAAGACTAATTATTCAAATAAAAATATGGCTGGAGAGAAGCAGAGAAGTTCTTACGGGATTTTATGAAGACGAAAACTTCTGTGACCTTGGAAGCGTTTTCCGTTCTGATGACTTCTCAGCTCACGCCTGCAGAGTTTCAACTATAATCATACTCTAAATGATAATAAGAGAAGGTTCCGGTCACAATCAAACAGCTAGACTTGCTTTTTCAGCAAATGACACTTCATCTGGGAGGCAGCGGTGGAGGGGATGAGCTGCAAGTTTTGAGATGTGAAAAAGCTTAGGCAAGAAAAGATGTAAGTTTGTAAAACACCGAGGGGGATAAGATGAATGATACTTAAAGAAACAAACATTTAACTTTTAAATATCATCCGTCTGCTCTGAGGAAATGTATTTCTGTTCGCTCAAAAGAATTATAACTTTCAATACGAGTCTTTTCACCTCAGCTACAGGTAACAAGAGGTCAAATTGCCTCTTAAGGTCCTTTTTTTTTTTAAAATCAAAGCAACTGTCCCGATGAGTCATTGCTGAAAAAGGTTTTCAGACGCTACGAAAACCATCGGCAGAAACAAAATGTGCGGCTCGTGGCCGGGAAAAGGAACCAGAGTATCTCCAACGGCGCAGACCTGGAGGAGAGCCAAACCAGCCGCCTGGGCAGCCAAGACAAGTGTGTCCGGTTTTCTTCGCTGGCCTTTGTTGCGAGAGCAACGAGAAGGCTGGACGGGTTCCAGGAGAGGGCTGACTGACCGCGTCCATTCACACGGAGCCGCCTTTTCAGCTCAAAGGTTACAGATCAAAGCGGCGTGTGCTCCAAGCATCAATGCCCATAATTGATGTTAATTTCGTTCCCATTCAGAGTTGTCACCACTACAAGTGAAGGCAATTTGTCTTGCAAGAGTAAACCCAGAGGTATGCCGCTTTGTGGCTCACACCAAGTTTTCGCACCGTTTATGTTTTAATTGGCTGATCTGGAGCTTCTCTTTCCTTTCGAGCGTTTTCTTTCAAATTTTATTTAGATTGTGATGAAAAATATCATCAAATTATTGCACAGTTGAGTCCAGACTGTTTTTGAACGCATGAATGTCGCAAAAAGCTTCAGAGATGCACTGAAGTGTTCAGACTGCAGTTTTCAGCTTTTGTAGGCAAAATCTTTTGTTGTGAAAAAAAATCTTTGGTCTAAATGTGCCGAGTGACTGACAACACATTTTACACCAAATGACTCCCATAGAAAATCTCATGTAGTTTTAGAAATCTAATGAGGGGGGTAAAAAATTCACTCTCTACCTTCATGTCCTAATATTTTTTTGTTTCTACATCTTTACTGCCATAATTTGAATCTAATGGAGTTTAAACCAGTCCAACTTCAGTTATTCAGATTACACGAAGCAACATTCATGACATTCGGCTTTTTTTCTGGGAAACGACGACACAGAAACCGGAAAAGTTTATAATAACCAAGAGATGCTGCCAAAAGGCGCAGCAATAAACAAAAACTGTTTGAACACGAAACAATAACTAATATTTGCTGAAAACAACAGAGGAGTAGAAAAAAAATAAAAATATAACACAAATAAAAACAATTTTAAGGGACAAATCCACAAATAAATTAAGAAAAAGATTAATTTGTGTCATTTTGACCTGAAGATAATCGCTTCGTATAATAATGCACCATAAATCAAAGGCGATTATGAAAATACATAATCAGAAAATGTCCTTTCATTTCAATGGAGTATGAAGATGCACCATAGAAACACGACACTGTTATGCATTAGTGTGATTGCGTATCGGAGTAATAAATGATTATTATCCTCTTCTAGACGCAGCAGCAGCATTAATGCGTTTTTTTTAGTGCAGTTCTTTTACAGCTATTGATTCTTGGTACTTTTATAAATATCTGGTTTTGAGTGAGCAGAAACACTTTACAAATATGAAGCGACTGCGAGGAAATGTGATTGTTACCCCAACAGATTGTATTCACCAACACGACGTTATGGTGCAGAATCCTAATTTATCATATTTAATAAGATCCAACCAGATAAGGCAGGAACTGCCACCACAACTGAACTAAATCTGAGATTGTAACATTACCACAGAAAGTAATTTGTGACACTTTTGCATTCGATAATTGATCAGGAATCCTCCGTCTCTGAGGCGTGACACGCCGAGTCAAATCTTGCTAGTTTGCACAATTTTGCCGCAGCTTTGCTGCACATCTGCACTCTGGAGCAGCGTTCGCCGTCGTCGCAATTATCCCACTTATCTAAATAACAAAAAGCGTTTCAGGCAAATGTGTGGTGCCCATCTGAAGCCTTCGCACAAAGAGAGGTTGGAGGCTTTTCTTTTTCCTTGAGTGTCACCATTAATGACATATTCATGTATGCTACACCCTGTGCAAAGGTTTTGATGCTTTGTCCACCAATCCACTAATACCATCACTTCACTTAATTACCCTCAATTAAGACACTATAAAAGAATTGCAAAGAATTGCTAATGAACTAATTTGGAGACGTGGAAACATTCAAAAGCAGATCCTGGATTGAGAGCAATTAACCCCAGGCATTTTAGATAAGCCACTTCAATCCTTTAGCTCCTTTCTTTATAGAGAAAACGTGAGCTTAAAACACACACATAGAAAACACCTTCCTTGCTCAAAGACGGACAAATACATCTGTTGCAAAAGTAACTAATTTTTACTTTTATATAAAGGTAAATTAGCATATTAAAGGTTTTTTCTGTAAGATCTCACTTCCATTCTCAGATAAAATCTTTTTATAATAAAAGTTACTTTATTTATTTATACTGCGACCAAAGTGGAAATGATTTAATCGTATTTGTGCTGAAACAAACACACAATGAAGACATTCCAGAAAACTCTTCAGCTCCATTAAATCGTCCATTTTTACCTGCAAAGCCAACGACTCTTATTACATGAATGGAACTGGATCAATAGTATAATTCACTCCTCATAATCACCACCACATACAGTAAAGCGCATGTTAGTTACAAAGAGCTGCATCATAATGTTGATGCCGAAAAACAAAAGAAAAATGAAAACGGCTGCTTCCATGTCACAAGCTTAAATAGGTGGAGTTTGTCAAACGTTTCGGTTTCTAACACTTCAGGTGAGTTTAGTGTGAAACAAAAAAATGAAGTCGATACCGGCCGGGAGGTGCAGGACGTCTGTGGCGCCGTTTCTCTTCTACACATCTGGGATCCAAAGCAGAAAATCGACGTTCCTCCACGTAAATCCAACCGAATCCCTTTGGAAAGAGCAGAAGAGAAGAACGAATGAGAGAAAACCCAGAGTGACAGAGAGGCTGTAGCTGATCACAGGTTTTATAAAATACTGTTATTTCTTGTTATGAGATATTGTTGACCCGTTACAATCCAAGATGATCAGATTTCAGACCTGCAGAGGTCACTTTCATTCAACTCAAAACAAATCTTCCACTTTTTTATATTTCAGCTGATCAATCAGTGGAAACTAGTCCTTTAAAACACAGTATAAATACTGAGACTTTATAAATAATTGTGATGTACAAATTACAGGAGCTCAAGGTTTCTGTATCTCATGCTTTTTTTTTTTACAAAGGGTTTTCAATCCCTTTTCTTTGACTTTGGAAATAGGTTTTCCATGTTTAGTAACACTTAATTTATATTATTCAATGTTATTTTAAATATAGAAATATTTTTATCACACTAGGCTGGTGCTCATGGGGGCCCCCTGGTGGTCTGAGGGCCCTAAGAAACTCACAGTGCCTCAGGTTGGTCCGAGGTCTAAAACAATCGGATCAAATGAGTCGTTCTCCTCCTCGGCCTGTAATCAAGTTCTACAGACTCCATCTAAATTATTAGACACAGCAGAATAGCATCTAAAAAGGGAGAAGGAAACCCCTCCTCCAGACGTTTTCCAACAGATTTCTCTGCTGCAAGACGAGACGCAACCACAGAAAGCTGACCAGGAAACCAATCAGCTGGATGCAGGAACTGAACGCTGGGTAGAGCCGAGGCGCTCTGTGCAACCCGTCAAAAGACTTGATGAGACAAACAGCAGAAGTCATAACAAGCTGTACTGACACGGTTCGGCTGAAGAGGAATACCCGCAAATCGAGAAATTCCACCGTCGTCTGTTATTTGAACAGACTGCTGGTTAGAAATATGGTACGGTGGTGTGAGAAAGCACTCAGAGCCGGTTTCACTGTGACCGTGTGCTTCGCCCTGTTTGAAGGAACCATGAATTTCTCTCTTTGTGGGACAAACACGAAGAACCTGCAGCAGGAAAACGATCCGATGGAAGACCCCCTCTGTTTGTCAAACTCAACCAATGAGGCTGAACTAAAACTATAATGGAAAATGGAGTTGTTTAAATCAATCAGTATTGTGAATATTTGATTAAAATTGTTGCCACTAAGATTGGAAAAAAAAAAAAAAAACAGTTTAGGGGGTTTTCTATATTTGGGATCATTAAAACTGTAAACTGTATTCAGACATAAATTAGATTTTATTAACTGAAACATTTAGGTTTGACATAAAACCACAAAAGAAATCTGTAAGAAGGTAAATATTTTACTATTAAAAAGTGCTAAAGTGTGTTTTACACCATATTTGGTTTAAATGTGACACTTTTCCATAGGAACTGATGCAGTTTCTTCTTTTCACAAGATGGTTTGCTTGTGTTTTTACCCAGTTAGAGACAATAATGTCTAACATTTCAAGCTAAAACTAGCACTTCTGTGTTATTTAGCCAAAGCAGCATCACCCTGTTAGTTGAAACAAAAACTAAAGAGGAAAGAAGTAACCCTGTCAAAGAGGGGCTAAAAGTCATCTCATGCTAGTTACAAATGACATTTCAAATGCATATACAGTCATGTATTACAAATTTGAGTAATGTGCAATAGTGGGCTAAATTAGTTCTGGTGCTGAAAGGGAAAACGGGGGGGAAAAAATGCAACGGAGAAGGTTTTTAGGATTCCTGGGCGTGCCTGGGGTGTCGGGTCGTGATGAAGTGGAGCTTTTCCCATGCTAATGGGCCTGCCAAACACAAACATCCAAAAGCTCAGCAAATCTTAGACAAGCAGGAGACAAGTCACCGTACTTCAAAATGGCTGATGCATAAACAACACTCCCTTCACTCAAACGATGGCAAACAGGAAGCGGAGGTAAAGAGGCGAGATTTGCACCCGAGGAAAACATGTAATTTCTGAGAGCGAACAACGATGATTATGATTCAGAAAAGTGAAGACTGTCATTGCATTGCTGAATCAGGAGGGTAATTAATTAGTTGGCGCGTCAAATTGTGTGACAGCTGCTTGGATTGGCTCGTCTATCTTCTCAATTGGTTTTGTTTATTGTGTTTCACCTCCATTATGTCCTCTCTTTTCTGCAACTGGTTTATTTTTTGTTAGATTTATCCAGAAAGGATAAAAAAGATCAAAACTTGTAACAAAAATCCTACTTTTTAAAATAAATTTTTATTTAAAAGATGTAGATGCCATCCATCTTAACATGCAAATATAAAAAACAGATAAAAATATGACTTTGAGATGATATCCACGTGTCATAATTTGGTAAGTTGTTGTGAGGATCCAACATGCAGCAGGATGCTGGTTGATCACATCAACACAAAGGAGTTTCCATTACAATTTCATTACGGCCAGAAAAAGAACAAAAAAAACTACCTCATCTAAGCATCAAAACTTTTTTCTACAAGTAGAATGTTTCCAATATGCGAATTTATGTTTCAAATATCAAATTGTGCAATCATATGGTCGATGGGAATGCAGATAGTGACAAAGGTAAGAACATAAACACACACTGCAGCAGTGGAGGAGATAACGAACAGCTGGAGCCAATTACAGGTGGAGCTCACCCAGAACACAAAGCATCTCAAATTCTGCTTGGAAAATTATTTTAAACTGTTTGGCACTGAAACTGGACAACGTGAAACGGGAAAACCAAGTCCAACTCAATATTTTAGTTCAAGCAAAATCTGGAAAGGATATAAATCCAATTTCTAACCTACATTTATCAGTAAAATGAGGACAATTACTGACCAGGCTGATTTTTGTTCTCCAACCACAGATGCTCCTTGCCAGTCTTCAGGACACTAAGTTGGAGAGCTGCTCCAAGACATCAGGAGGATTATTTCCTGGCATTTAACAAACTGGCACTTCATGCTTTTCAGCCTCCAGTCGGAGCCGCTTGACGGCGGTGCATTGATGGACAGCCCAGTAATCAATAAGTGCTCTAAAGTGCTCGTTGTGACTGACAGCAGACTTTAACTTCACTTCAAGTAGTTAAGCTCAAAGATCGGTGGCGTTAATGCAGATTTGAAGTGTAACAGCTGAGCTGGAACCACTCCGACGGACAGAAAAGAACCAAATGAGGAAAAAGAAGTTTCAAGTTTTGGTGTAAAAGTGAACTTGTGACTTAACGTAGCTGCACAAAATAGGTTGAAATTTGTTTGTAGTTTTTCAATCAGGCACTCAAACGCAGGCAGCTTTTACACCTTATCATGTTTTATCACTTAAAACCATAAAATGAGACTTAAATTTCACGACACGCCCTTTTTTTTTAATCCACTAAGCTCTTTTGATGTTTTTTCTGGATCTATTGAACTAAAACTTTAGTTTTTTTGAAAAAAAAAAAAAAAAAAGCTGTAATACTGACTGAACTGCTGATGCTGTGACCTTGGTGCTTATTGGAAACATTTTTTCAAAATTAAAAGTAAAACCTTGGGCGGCCTGGAGAGCCTGGCGGTCGTCCTCTTCATGACCGCCAGCTTTCCGTCTGTTTGAGACATTTCCCAGCGCTTTGAGAAATCTTCCACAAACCGGGTTGCATTATTTATTGTCAATGTTTTTGATTGTTTATTCAATGTTGCATGACTCTGAGTTTTTGTGTTTTAATGA
This sequence comes from Poecilia latipinna, assembly GCF_001443285.1. NCBI lineage: Eukaryota > Metazoa > Chordata > Actinopteri > Cyprinodontiformes > Poeciliidae > Poecilia > Poecilia latipinna. The sequence continues at coordinate 155,805 of NW_015112625.1, forward strand.
TGTAAAGCACTTTGAAATGCCTTGCTGCTGAAATGTGCTGTACAAATAAAATTTGATTAGATTTTGATTTAAACATTTTTTGAAAACAACAAGACAAAAGAAGTGTCCAGTCTTCTCTCGACTCATTTTCCAATAAAACTGAAAATAATTCTTACAAACAGCTCATACTTTTCAATAAAAGTTTAGAATTTACCCGTTGAATTGATCATAAAACCGCAGCTTTTTTCTCTTACAAAGAGCCCACAAGAAACAGAACCGATAAATAATATCCACAAAATAAATATCTTAAAAGTGTTCTTGTTTTTCAGATAAAGTTTTGACTTGTGGAGATTATTTTGTAGCTTATTATGGAGATAATATAAATAGATTTTAACCTTCTTGGCTGGTAAATTATTGTGAAAATGTGATTATATATATCAAACAAATCCATTCATTTTGTTGAGCTTTTTATTCCTCATGAATCAACTTATTTCCAGAGTCAAATCTCAGATTTTCTTTTCCGTTTTAGCGAAGGTTTGAACGTCTTTATTGGTTCCAAGCCGGTGAACATGTTGCTTTATCTATAGTGTCGATGAACATTGAAGACATCACTTTATCCTGGATGGAAAAGATCAAAATCTACAAGTTGTGAACAAAAACAAAGCTGCTGTCAGAGTTTAAAACACCTGATCAGATGAAACGGCGGCCTCAACAATTCTGACGCCATAAAAGAAAAGTACATCAGCACTTCCTTTTACATATGCACATATCCGATGCATTTCCCATTTACATGATAGTGCACGAGATGACTCTTTGTTCACCGTCTCCCTTAATTTAGCAAAAAGAGAGTCCATTAAAACTGTGATTTTCTGTAACTAATTGCGGTGCACTCAAGCCGGCCTTTGAGGCCGTCCTGTTCATCAACATAACACAGGAGCGTTTGCAGCACATGATCCGTCCACGGCCAATGAGGCGACTGCTCTCGGCACCAACATGCACACTCTTATATGAGTAATGAACATTTTGTGTGCCTAAGCAGTGAGTCATGTGCTGCAGATGTATTGTGAATAGGATATGGTGGGTGAATTCGCTGCGTTTTTGGCTCCGGTCTTCAGGTTTCCGAACGCGAGCAGACAGGTCTTTTTGTCGTGTTTATAACATTCGGCGTCACCCTTCCTGGAGCTGCTCTGGCGCTGTGAAAACACGTCAAAACGCGTCAAACATCTGTGACAAGATGAGAACAACCTGTACTTTGTGCATTATTTCATTCCTCATTTTTCCTGCTTCACATCCAAACTGTCTTCATTTCAGACGACTGCTGTCTTAGATTTTGCAGGTACATTGTTAAATTGAACTAGAGCAGACTTGCAAAACCTAAACAACTTCCACTTGATGCATTTTGTTTTTTGACTGCTGACACATAATGGCACAAATCACTTAAATCTGAATGCATACGAATGTGTATTTCAGATCACACTCGTTAGAATGAAACAGAAATGTCCTCCAGATGAGCTCCGGCTGAGAGATTATTAGTTCAGGTGTTTGAAACTGTGAAAGGGGAATATTATGGCTCTGTGCTCAGGAAGGCAAAGCCTGGGGTCATCACAGAGCTCAATGAAAAAGTTATCTGTTCATTGTGAGCCTAACAAGTTTTTTGCATAAGTTAATGGAAGTTGAAGTTCAAAAACGAGAACATAATGTTACAGCTGTTCAGAAAACATGAATCAGGAACTGATTAGTGGCTTTTATCTGTGTACATGTTGAAACATAGTGGTGACAGCATCATGCTATGGGGACCTATCTGCTGTACAGTGGTCTGGCCCAGTGGCGCTTACAGAGGGAAACAACAGCACTAAGTTCTTCCCCAGTAGATGTCAGTAAAACATTCTGATTAATTTTTTCACAATAATCTCGATTTGAGCAGTTTTTAAAATAATGAAAGTAGGCGTGAATAAAAGAAAAAAATATACATATCTGACTTTGTCACAGCTTAATTAATTAAAAGCAACGTGTTTAATCAAACCAGAGGGAACAATATCCACTATGGGACAGAATTGGTTCATTTTAACGGCGCGCCGTCTCTACTTCCTTAACATATATATGACAATAACCGACAGTCTTGGAAATGCCTCCTCACTTCTCCCCTCTTTTCCCTTGCGCTCTCTCTCTCTCTGCCTCCAACACCCCCGCCCCCCTCCTCTCTCCTGTGCAGCCGACGCGCTTCTCGTCTCCAGAAGCTCGTCTCCACAATCATGTCCTCAGACATGCAGCCACGGTGGCATGAAGCGACCCGAAAGGCGCCATCGGGACGGCATACGCGCGGGTAAGCTTCGATCTATTCCCCCCTCACTCATGTGCAACAGCCGACCTGCATCCTGGCGCATCCAGTAATTGGTTCATCTAAAAGCTCCAAATTGAGCGCTTTTTTTTTCTTTTTTTTTCTGACAGACAGCGTGGATCATGTCTGCAGGAGGATCTGAGCGTTGAAGCTCAGACTTTCTAGATGCTGACCGCCACATTTCTCAAATAGTTTAATTAGCATCCATGGTGACAATGTCGTGAAGAAATCTCGCAGAATTTCATAAAGTTGTTCTCCGTTTCTCGGTTGTAACTTACCTGGGGGAAAAACACAATGGTGTGCATGTTTACGATATTTTACTGATGAGATGATCAGGAAAAAACGCGGCTGTTTGTTTAGCGGTGATGTCAGGGAAATATTGGATGCCTGATCCTCAGCTGCCATACGGAGCTTCTTCGGGACTCCAGTGATGGACGTGGTGCATTTTGTGAATCTGTGCAAATGCGAATTTTCTCAATGGATTTCTCTGCGCCAAATTTGCGCGCGATCCCAAACACTGATTGTCTGAAACAGGCTGAAACATCAGCGTGTCCGGGTATTCCCAACCAGTCTGCTGAACTTCTTTTACAAGATGTTTCCTTTGCTTATTTTGTTTTTTGCGCTCTCGATGCGCTCTGGATTCACGCGCGCTCTCGCATGTAACAAACTTATTGTATTTGTTCACATTTTGGTGTCCGTCGTGTCATTAAACCTACATCCATTCATGTACAGCAGCCGAACACACCCCAAAAAAAAAAAAAAAAAAAAAATATATATATATATATATATATATATATATATATATATAAGAGACGCGCACGCATTTTAGTTTCCGATTAAATCCGCCAAATGTTCGGCAGTGATGGTAAATTTAGTAGTAAGAGTCGTGTTAAGGTCATGTTTGTTTGTTTTTTTTAAAGATGGGATAAATAGAGAAGATTTGCGTCGCAGCCGCGCCATATGTGCGTAAAACGGCGCAACAGACTGGATTTGGAACAACACGACTTTCACATTCGGTTACATTTGTTTATCATAAATATAATTTCTTATGCTCGGATTTTTAAAGCCATGCACTTGAAATAGATACATGTAGTTTTTTTTTTCTTCAATGAATCTAATAGGGAGCAATATTCATTTTCACTTAGACGTATGTTTTCTTTTGGCTCCACCGCGTTTCACTTCTTTTCTAACCAAAACATCAACTCAGAGCAGAAATGATGGTTTCTGGCAGAAGGGGGCAGATTTTTCGTTTTCAGTGGATCATCAGCGCGGTGGGGCGGCTGGTGATGGCTGAGGTAGGTTTTAGAGTCTGACCATTTTATTTCCCTGAGATGCTAAAAGAAAATTGAATTTGCATGATTCAGTGGCTTGTACGGAATTGATGACTCTTGCTGCTGTATGGATGGATGGATGTGGAGAGGAAATCATTTCTGCTTCTGCTGATAAAAATGACAATTATTCTGTTATTCCAACAGCTACTCGGGCATCTGACAAAATGTAAATTTGAGGGATTCGAGGTTGTAATGCTTTGCTTAGAAGAGCTGTACAGCAGAAGCAACACAGTGTGCTCACTTTGACCCAGTGCTGTGTGTTTAAATGAGCTCTCTGGCTTGACTTTGAGTTCCCAGCTGTAATTGGACTTGTTTGAAGAGAGGGCTGGTGTCGCCTGGGTGTCTTACGGATGGCATGTGGGAAGGTCGGTCCTGAGTTTCAGCTCTGCATTTTCATGAAGGGAATGATAAGACATTTGTGATTGGAATACAAATTTTCTGCTTTTAAGCTGCACTTTATAATCAGGAAATCCAAGCTGCTGCCATTTGGAACTATGGTTCTAAAGTTGGGGTTGGGGGGCCAATTATGGGTCATGAATCAACAAGTTTGGGGTCCTAGGAGCCTCCTCAGAATTTGTACCAAACACAAATGTGAGGTGACAAACAGTGTTTATGTTTCTACAAAAGTAAAAAAAAAAAAAAATCTACACTTAGCTAAATGCATTCTAAAAAAAACACTGAAAGTGTTTCAACAATTCATAGTAAAGCTCAGAATGATCAACTTCAGGTATTTTTGTGTTTGAACTAGAGGTTCACAAGAAACCATAGAAAATCTGACACTTACTACTTTATGTTGCAAATAAAGTTTTAATGTGATTTATTTATCAGTTTCTGAGTAATGGTATGGCGAGAATGTAAATGTACTTTTCTGTAATATTTGGTTAATACTCAAATTGTCAGCCATAATTTTTAATTTCCTAAACTTATCCACTTACTTTACACAACTTACATTTGTAACCAAACTGACTTCATATTGCAGCTTCAAAGCCTACTAGCCTAGCGAGGATTAGCTTTAGGAGCTAGCATCAAGGGACTCGTTATGGTTGCTGCCCTTCATAAACTAAGTTCCTGTATTTACAATAAAATAGATTTGTAATCATCTATAGCTGAAAGACATTGGGAACCTAAAATATATATTCTTTTACGTTTAACATTCCTAACTGCAAAATTTTTTTTGTTTTTAGAAATGTCTTCATCCTTCTTTTTTTTAAAAAAAGACCCAAAAATGTTGATGTAGCTGTACCAGGAAATTTGATCATTCCCAATCAACGTTTAACCTCAGACATTGGTCGATATCTTTGGGTGTTTTGGATCTTTTCTGGGTTGGGTTAGAGGTAGGGCTTTCACATCATGAACTAAAGTGCTTCTTGGCTGTGGTCTATTGCTTCTGTAAAGCCTTTGCTAAACTCCAACCCACGTCTCAGCACTGCATTTCATCTCTGCAGCTTTCTCTCTGTGCATCTTCCAAGACGCACCCTGGACTTTCTGCTGTCTATTTTCACTTATCGCCCTGTCTTCCACGCTGATGGTGATGGATTAGGTTTGCTTGCTGCGTGACTGTAGAGCTGTTTGATTAGTTTTCTGTCTTTGTTGTTACACACTTTGTAAACCTGCTCAGGTTTTCCAAGGACAGCTGTGTGATTTGCCCCAATTCAAACCTCCTCCACTGACTCAACTCATATCACTAAACAGACGATATACTCTGAAGAGAACCGTGTTAAAAATACATTGGTCATCATAGATTAAAGTAAGGTGACGATTGGTCGTCATCTGCCTGTTTATGAGCCTAAATGTGGAGCACAGTGCCCCCTGTTGGCAGGTTTGAGTTCAGTTTTACATAGTTCTTATATGAAGACGTCAGCCATGATTGTGCTTCATAATAGCCAAACGTGTAAAGAGTGCAAATTACTTGCTTTCTTGGCAACATTCACATGGAATACAGAGAAAAGAGACAGAAGGAGGAGGCTCATGCCAGAGCTGCTACTTACCATGACTGCACATTGAACACATATTTCTAAATCTGTGTTTTTGGCAGCTGTGGAATCAGTGTTAGAGACCAGGTTGCGTTTTTTGCAAAAGTTAAATTTAGACGTTATTCCATGGACACGAGCGTCCCGGTTGTGCTCGGTGCACATTAGCGAATCTTTGTATCTGGCACTCACAGAAAGGAATGTCTAATTATCACGCTTTCAACCACAGCAGGCTCCTGTATTCGCAACCGAGCTCCTGCTCTAATCGCTGTCTTTTCCTGTCAGTACACCCCTGTTTTTTTTTTTGTTTTTTTTACGTAATTAAAATTTTATTTTTGCCTGGTGTGGATGAGTTGGGGGGGCTCTGTTCGCTGTCGACTGGGTGTTGAATGAAGCTTCACTTTGGCAGAAGCAGAAGAATGGCTTGACTAATGTATGGAAATCCAAAGGGAGAGATGAAAGGAGATTCTGTGAAGTGGTTTACGTAACAGTAAACATACCATTCACATATATGTGGAGAACTGGATGAGCACGATGAATGTCTATCTACAGTTCAACTCGTTTGCATGCAGTCATTAAGACCATAAACGTCATGTGCCTTTGAGCTCTTATGATGCATTTTTTTTCTTTTTTTTTGAGGAGAGGATTTATGATCAAACACGTTTAATGAATTCCACAAAAAATTCTAAAAGAAATAAATAGATGCAGAAGACCTCACAGAATGAGGTGCGTAAAGCTCAGATAGATTAGTTTCCAATTATTATTTGGTTAAATGCCCCTTTAAAAAGTGTACCTAGATCACATAACCATTATATTTGAGATCAAGAGTTTCTAAAGACTTAATGTTCCCTTTATTTTTTTTTCAAAAGCAATCATTGTTCTGTTGGAGAGTCCAGTTTTGTCCAAGTTCCAGCTGGAGAGCGGTAGATTTGAGGTAAAGTTGATAAAATAGCCACCAATCCTTTTATCTTCATTATTTCACCTAGTTTTTGTAGTTATCAAGTATCACTGGCAGCAAAACAGTCCCACAGAATGATGCTGCCACCACCATGCTTGACTAGATGTCAACAGGTGTGAACTGCCTTCTATTGACTTCTTTATACATTACATTCTCGTAATTTTCACTTGACTTTGTCTGATTATCCAGAAGACTTTTAGCCTGTCTCTATATAAGTAACTGCAAATTCCACCTTAAATGTGTTGATTCTCTTGAACAGGGACTTTTTGTTGGTCTCTCATGTTAAACTCGCTTCGTGATGGCTAACGGCACTAGAGTTTCAGCTTCTTTGGATTATTCCAAACAAACAAACAAACAAAAAAAAAACATAAATAACTGGATCTGGAGCAGAAAAAGCACAACTACGATTGTTTAAGTACGATAAGTTTATGTTTGAGGTGCAAGTTGCTGAAGGGTATTCGACCGGCTGTGTATTTTTGAGCATATTGGCTGTGCTCCAGTCTACTTGACTCTGTGAAAAAAGTAATGGCTCGCTAAAAGTTTTAGGTGATTATGCCAAGTTGGTTGCAACAACTGCCTCAAAGATGAAGGGTGTTTTAAATCATCGTGGAAGTTTCACCGATTCTTCTTCAAAAAATAATTGTTTTAGTTCACATTTTCTGCTGATCCAGTTATTACATCAAGCATTCCAGGTCATGAACAGCAAAGTGCTCTCAAATCTTAACATTATCTCCATCATTTGATTGGGGGCACGATATTTTTTTTTGGAATTACAGTGTTAGCTTTGCACCAGATGTGACAAGGCACAGATCTGCCAAAAGGTCCCAATTTTGTCTCACCAGTCCACATACTTTCCAGAAAGTCTGGGGTTCCATCAGTAGGTCTTTGGCAAATCTTGAGACATGTCTTTTTGTTTGTTTTATCCATTTTTGTTTTTGGTAAGCAGTTGTTTTTGCGCCCCATTGTTGTCATTCTGTTTCTTATTGTTGAATCATAAACACTGAGTTTAACTGGAGCAAACGAAGCCTGCAGTGCTGTGGATGCTGTTCTGGATTCCTTTTATGGCCTTCTGGGTGAGTCCAGTCATTTTGACTCGCCTGTCACTCTTGGACTGGTTCGCCACCGTTCCATTAGTTTTTCTGTTTGTGGATAGCGGCTCACGTTGCGTTTCACTGCAGTTCCAAAATTACTTTGTTGCAGTTTTTTTTTTTGACAGATATACAGTATGTCAAAAACTTTGTGTTTATTTATTAATTTCTTTTGAAGTTTTTATGCATTTCATTTTGAGATCATTTGCCAGTAAAGTTTACGTCAGTTCTTGTTGCTATAGGTCATTTATTTTAACATTTCTTCAGTGATTTCAGACATTTAAGTGCCAAATCGTTTTCATATCGTTTTCATATTCAGTTACACTGTCTGCTGTTATCCGTGTAAAATAAATGTCAAATACATAATTTCAAAGCAGCAATTTAATATGTTTCAATGATAAACTTACAACCAGAACTGCAAATGGTTTTTTAACCCTAAATATCGACACGGTGCAATTTCCTCACTTCAAAGCATTCAGATTTCCGTATGCTGAGGCCGTTTCTTCCAGCTAGAAGGACAAGTGGCCACTATACCCTTTGCTATCCTCCTTATCAGACGCTGAATGGCTGCAGAGCTATGCTATACGAGGTGCCGCTAAACCACTGCATGAAGTGGCATTGATTGGAAAGGATGGGAGGAGTGCGATTCCTCCTTAAGGTCATTGTCCTGTAGATAGAGAGCGTTAGATGAAACAAACCCAAGTAATTGCATTTGGAACAAAGGACTTGGGATTGGAGGAATAAGAAGTACTTAAGCACTCAGTCAGCATATTTCACCAACATATGAATGGTTTCAGTGGCATAAGAATTGCTCATAAAATCTGACGGAGTTTGGTGTCAGGATGAGCTCATGGGAAAAATCATGAAGCTCACATTTAAAATGCGACATGTGGAGACGGGTTTGGAAAATGGTGCTTAAGATATGATTCACCATCTGCCTGTGAATGAATTTACAGGTAAGGAACTGGATCTGTGACTAAACTGGCATTCATGGCTCTGGAACCAGTTCAGACGTCGTAAATCGATACTTTGTCACCAATTTAGATACTGACTCCACATGAGAGCAACAGCAGCAAGTTGTAAACCAAATGGCCCATTTTAACCCTTAATGTTTCACTTTCAGAATATGCTTGCAAGAAGGAGACCATATGAACACACTGAATACATTTAGAGGTAGTAATTCTGTCCAACATGTACATTCAGATTCGATAATAAAACTTAACTTCAAGTAAATTACATTCTACAGGAATACTTACTTTAAACTGTATTATCTCCAATTCCTGAGTCAGTTTCTTCCTATGGTGTCTAAAGAATCCATCAAGCCCACGTTCACATTTATGGATCACTGTGGATAAGAATATTAGTGGATATTTCACTTGTTCTGGCACATTTTTTATTTGATTTTATCACCATCTGCAGATTAAATCAGTTCCAGCTCCGTTTTGTTTCAGTAAGGCTACAGAAAAGACCGACGTTGCCACTGTGATTTCACTAATTCTCATACGGTGGACCCGAATGCAGACAGAATGTTGAGTAGATCGTGATATATTCAAATAAAAAATGATCATGTACAAGAACTTACATACAGCCTGGGTACAAGGAGGAAAATGACAAACAGGAGGAGCCAGGAAAGAGTAAAAGCAGAAGAGGTGTAAAAATACAACAGACTGAAAGACAAGGGCTGATTAGCTAATGGATTGCAGGTGTGGAGGGAGAGCAGGAAGCAGAAAGAGAGAGAATGACTCTTAGTTGAACAATGTACCGACTTTTGTTGAGACTTACACTGAAAGGAAATTTGATAAGGCTTCAAAATAGGCAGTTTGCTTAGAAATAACTCCAAAACAATAATCTACCTCAGGTTTCCCCCAGAAAACTTGCTAAGCCCGGTGCTAGGGCAGTTATTCATCCAGCTGCCCGCCATGTTTTTGAGTTAAAAAATGTTTAAACCTGACAGGAAATTTGAAAATATCACTTGCTCTTTTGATAGTTATGCATTATTAGAAGTGTTTAATGTCTAAACACCAACTATAAAGTCTTAAAAAGGCAATAATTAAAAAATAAAATTATAAATTAACAATGCCAAGCCTGGTGGGGGCACAAGTAAAGCCTGGTGGCCCGCCAGGCTTATAATACACCGAGGGAAACCCTGCTTGTTCTTTGTGTTGATCTACCCCTAATAACATTAAAGTTTGTGGAGGTAACTTGAAAAATCCTAAAAGATTCAAGGAAAATTTCTACTTCTGCAAATCACTGTATACAACTAACAGTGAATATCGTCAGAAAACACTGGACATCAGAATGTCAGTCTCATTCAGCAGCATTTCGTAACGCAGCTGCTCCACTACCAATTCCTGCCAAGTCCATTCACCTTTGCAATAAAACTAATTTCCCACATATTGGGATTGTTTCCTGGTGGCAGCCTGCAATTTCAATGAAAAGGGAAATCAACTGTCTCACAATGCAACTTTGTGTTCATTCGATGTCCCATGTGCCTGGATTGTCTTAAATATTGCATTGAGCTGAAAGGATCTGCATTATCATGTTCTGTGGGATCATTACCACCACTTAATCCATTAACATGATCCATCAGTTAGAAACACCGTCTACTTCCGCACCATTGTTTAACTAGCCTGGCAGAAAGAGAAAACAATCACAATATTCATGTCTTTAAAAAAAGAAAGTACATGCTTCAGAATGTATATGTTGTCAATGAATGATAAATAAAAATAGAAATTATTTTTATATTGTCTTCTATGTACAAATGTTTACAAATGTAAAGGTTTAGAGTAAAGAGGAATTTACATCATCCATTAATGCTTCATAAAACAACTCAGACAAACTGTTTATGTTTCAAGAGTGGGTTTATAAATGCATGCATATCTATTTAAACAAATCAGGGTTGCGATATTTTCAGTCAACTGTTCACATTTCAAATGGGTGCAGTATAGATTTTTGAAGTTATAAATTAAAACATTTAATATGAAACAAAACCATATTGGTGTGTGTATGTGTATAAAAAAATGCAGACTTGGCAATGGTTCAAAGAAGCATTCATATCAATGATTACTTCATGGCTCTGCTGTGATTTTGAATTGCAGGACATGGATTGATGATTCTTTAGCGGTGCCTCTTAGACGAGAACGTAAAAATGTCCCAGAGCTTCAAAACATTCTAATCTATTTGTCCTTATTATTTGCATCGCAGAGAGGGGTTTTCTTTTTGATCAAACTTGATGCAGATCGTCCTTGGTGGAGGAACTTTGCTGAACTGGATCGTCCTTTCTCTGCAGCATTTATTTCCTGCATCTGAACAGCATCGAAGCAGCAGCAGAGGCAGAGGATTCACGGCAACGTTCTAAAGATCTCTGGAGGTTCCTCCAAATCTGACGCACGCTCCAAAAACCTCAGGTGTTCCTCAGTCTTGCCGCTCATCTGGCATTAATGTCGGGCCTCCATTCCCAGTTCCCAATTACTCGGAGCCTCGGTGCCAGAAAATTCCAGACGGCCACTCCAGTTTTTGGCTGGACTGTTATCATTTGTTCCACGAAGCATTCAGATTTCAGTAGACCAATCTGCTGTCACCTGCTCTTGACAGGGAGAAGCGATTACAAATTGCCAGAGAGCCAAATACCTCCACGACAGAACATTCAAAGACATCTTGGACCAAAATAACAACACAGAGAATTCAAACTGCATTCTCACAAAAAGCTTTTGTTTTAACAGTTTGGTAACGAGGACACAAACTCAAGAAAGGATTGGGTTAAGATTGGGATGTTCTGTTTAAATCTGAACAACAGAAACCCCAACTCTTGTACCGTAAATGGCACAAACACGACAGAGCGCCTTCATATCTCAGTGGGCCGCTGCAGATGCTGCGTGCGTGGGCGTTTTTGAAGTAGCCCTGTGTGACTTTTGCTTCTTGTTGGCCTGGAGCACTAACAAGCAATTAGCCAACAGGGAGAGAGATCGGTATTTCAGGGGACGAAAGGCAACCGTAAAAAGACTTTGGTTGCTTTTCGTTTCGATTTGACAGAAGCTTTGGAGTTGATCTTGGAAGCAAGAAATGACACCAGATACAAAAGATGATTGAGGAAGAAAAAGCAGGCAGCAGGGATTCTTGTTGCACACAACTTTCGATTTTCGATGATTTACCACAGATCGCCTGACAGTATTTATGACACGTTGCAATTAAACCAACATCAATCAACTTACTTTTAAGTGGAAGCCAATGAAGTGATTTCTTTTGAAAAGGCAATAACAGTCAAACTGCCTTCCTGGAGGTGTTGCTGTTGTAATTACTGGCCTGGCAGAAGCTGATAAACAGGAATGATCACTTTATGTTTTTAACGCATTTTTAGGTTCTCATCTCTCTATTTCTTTCTTTCTTTCACACTGGGAATTTAAGTGTCTCTTGGATAAATTGTCATGAATTTCTGTAGGAATGTATGTTAAGGTTTAATCAAGCATCTTATTGATTATTTAAACACTAAAAAGGGGAGTAGTAAAAGTAGTTAGTGGTCAGGTTGCAATAAGGCTGGGGATTTTTGGTTAGTCTCTGACACAATACTAGATCACACTCAAGAAGATGCTATTATAACAGCTGAACTTGATTTAAGGTTGAACGGATTCTCTTTAATTTAAATAATTGTGTTACAAGAAGACCGAAGCATTAGCTTAATGGTGTGCACATTTATGGAATTAGGTCATTTTAAGTTGAGCCATCTTGCTCCAACAGATTTGTTTTTCATTTCAATAGTACAAGATATACAGCAGGCCACAGTAAAGGTGTAAAAACTCTAAAACAATTCATCTTTTGACCAAAACCTGGCCTTTGACTAGGCCGCGCACACTTTTTATATCCAATACAACTTGTTTCTCGCTGCTTTAGATGATCATTAATCCAAAAAAAGTTTGTCTTTTTGAAGTTCAAAATAAGTGTGAGGAAGAAAAAGAAAAAAAAGCACACAGTTGAAATTTTTCCAGGCACAGTGTGAAACGGTTATGCTTTTCACATCTCCAGTGAAACAATGGAGCATGTGTGATATCAAAGCTGAATTAGAGCTGCTGCCTACAAGGCAGATGACTTGACACAAAGCTTAGTACTGTGTACACACACATCAGATTAGCTCCCGCTCTGACCTTGGTTACTGCGGATAAAATCAAACCGCCAAACATTCCTGTCACCTTGAGACATTGGTGCATAATCTAAGACATCTGGTGGAGGAGAGCCGGGGTTAACACTAATTAGTCCAGCAACAATCACTGTCACTGTTATTGCAAACTGTGTCGGCTCTTCTTTTGCAAATCAAGGGCCTGTTTATGCCCCAGGTGTAACCGAGTTCACCCAGTGTTTGTTTAATGGCCTCAGGTTTTATAAACTATAGTTACCTTTTATGTGGTTGGCCGGTTTAATTCATTGACTCTGTCAGAACTGTCCTTTTAAAGTAAACTTGAGACAAAATCCAGATAATGGTAGTAAATACCACTGACTTGTTTGATGGCATTTGGTGGAAGTCTGCCTTTTTTCCCCTTATTTGAGGTTCCCTAGGGACAGTTGTAGAAATCACTGGAATAGGAGGATGCAGAGTGTTATTTAATAATGCACAGGAAATAGGGTCAAGCAACGCTTCCACTGCATTGTTTACAAGACAAAACATAGCCTGAGATTACTTGCACACTTGCTAAGGCAATGCGACTAAGTCATCAGAGACCTGCATGTCTCACCTCCCCTCAGGCTTCACTGTAAGAAGTCTGTAGACACTGTACTCAATCCGAAGCTTTGTACATAGACGTTGTTTAGTCTGACATTCTCAAAGACAATCCCTGAAGGTCTGTGGAACTCTTTCCAGGTGAATGATTTGACATTTAGAAGAAATGCCAGCAAGAAAGGAAAGTGTGCACTTTTTTTTTTATACATTGTCTGAGCCTGGACTTGCCTGTGAGCTGTTGAACTTGTAGGGTTTCTATTTGCATTCTGCTGCGGACATACGCTTAGGTTTGGTGCATTTTACGAGCTCTTTTTGAACCCCTTTGGCCCTCTGTTCACCGTGTCAGAGCGAGAAATGCTTTTATTTGACTTGACAGGAACAGGCCTCCTGACAGAGTCCAGAGACTGAGCTGTATCAGTGGAACACAAACAGACTGTGGGATGGAATCACTGTGTGAGGCACCCGCCTCCCCTGCGTTCACACTCTCTGATGGCCTCCTCTGACAGCCTTCTCACAAACAAAGCAAAGCAGAAACGAGTCTGATCATACGAAACATATCAAAGGTTGGGAAACAAAACAGTTTCCCACTTTTTTTTTTTTTCTGTACCCGAAATAGAGAGCTTTGATTGTCATTGTACCCAACAAGCCTTGCTGCAAGTGCAATGAAATTATGAAATTATCAGGATGCTGGTCAATATAAATGTATTAGATAAAAATTTCAATGTCCTATTGTGGTTTTGGTACTCTAACATTTCTTTTTTTTATTACAATTACATTTTACATTTTGATTCCCATACACCCAGCTCTCGTTCTCTAGTGCTTCTGACTTAAAACTTTTGGATCCATCCCTGCTCCAAGACACCCATTTGGCATGTCAACACACTTCCAAAGGCCTGGCCATTAACCATTCATTTGATTCAGGTGTGATGGAGCAGGATTGTGTCAAAGGCACAGGAAGGTTTTACAAATGTACAGTTTTCAAAACTGGCTCCTATTTGACTTTCAACATATTGGTTTAATTTATACTTTCAGAATCACTGTTTGGATCATTGTTTTTATTTTACTTTATTGGAAAACATGAAAGCATATTTATAAAATGTTTTCACAGGACATCGTGTTAAAGGCATAGAAAATGCAGCCAAGCATCACTCTGCTCCTTCCTGCAGTCTTATTCTTTCCACAAAATTAAACCATATGCACATGTGCTTGGTGCACTTTACTTCAGGTAAATGCTGTTAATGTTATTTTTTAGGTTTTTAAAGAGTTTCAGTTGTACATCTTCACCACATACATGATCTGTGATGCCGTGCATCCACTGCGGTCTGTACTGTTGCACTACTCTCTGCTGCAACATGTGGTTAAAACGTTTCCATCTCGTTATGGTCTGCAGAGGACCCTCGTTGATGGGTCGAGTCAAATCTAATGTGTCCAAGTAGGAAAAAATGAATAAACCATGCAGGAGCAGGAAAATGTGCTCTTCCTCCCCCGTCCTCTGCATACATGCTTGTAACCATTCGTTTTTCCCTCCTGAGGTTTAGTACAAGATTCCTGTGTGCTCCTGGTTCCACTCTCATGACGCACTCACACGGTTTTTACTTTGCACGTCTGATTTATTTGTTTACATTTTAATGGGCTCCCAATTCTTTAATAAATGACTTCAGGTGCTCTGAGCGGTAGGGAGTTACTAAGTATTGGTTAACTGGAAGTAAGGCTGGAGAGAAGCTGAGTCCATGTTCCAATCAATCTTCTCCTCATATGGATCTTTATTTTGGATTAAATGTGGTTTCCACAACAACACTGCTCCAGGTTCCTTTTCAGTTAATCTGGTACTTTTGATTTTGAGCATTTTAAAATATCCTAAAACTTGTCAGTAGTCAGTCTGAAGCCGATTTACTATTCAGCGTTATCGTCTCCATCATGGTGGGGTTGATGTGGGAAAAAAACATTTATATATGTTGGAATGATCCGTTTCTTGTTCAGCCGTTCATGAAGCAAAAACTTCACCTTAGTGTTAAAACATTATGCAACATTCAAAAAACTCAAACATGACAAAGATGGAGATGCAATCCCCAGCAACAAATGCACTCAGAAACTTATATTCTTTCAAAACTAAACACATTAGCATGAACTGAAAGTTGTATATAATATTTTGGCGTCGAAATAAATAAAATATTAATAATACGGAGCCTGAGCTGGAGTAAACAGACACTTGTGAGCTCTTTGAAAATAATTTATTCAGTTTAGGCCTGGCAGCAGTTCTCCTTCGCTGATTTAGAGGAAATATTGTCCAGCAAGCTGAAGGATTCATATAAAGCTGTTTCATGAGGAAAACACAGAAATAAAGTTAATATCTGAATTAAATCTTCCAAATCAACAGCTAAAAAGTGAAAATGCTCCGAAAATAACCCATAATTTTTTGATGTCTATTTAACTGTAAGCCTTTGATATAATTGGTCATGAAGTTACAGCAAATCTCAGCTAAAACTGTTTCCTCATTGATTATAGTGACAACGCGGCCGTGTCTTCTGAGTTTAGATGTCCCTTAGTGAATGTTAGCAAAGACAGAGATGTGCCAAAGCCTCCCTGTCCAGACAGATCCTCCAACTCCTGCTTCGCTTTGTCTTTAACACTTTTAACTCGACAGCCTGACAGCTCAAACAGCCTGCATTGCTATGCAGGTGCATCAGTCTCCACTTTGTCAATCAGGACCAGCGTACAAGGTCGTCCCACTTCTCCGCAGCGCCGCACACTTTTCTGGTTCGATCGATGCCGTTAAAAATAGGTGGAGAAAGAAACCCATTGAGCTGCTTTTCACGCTTAAATATCCAACATATTTTACAGTTTCTGAACTCATTTTCTGCTTTTTCTAAAAAAATTGTTACATAAATAAGAGATTTGCGAAAATTCATGAGTAAAATCTTTTTTTTTTTTTTAAAGAAAGCAGGTCATTGTGTTAATTGTTGCATTTAAGATGAAGTGGGAAAACTGACAGCAGACAGAGGTAGGCATTTGTTGAAATAATATTCAGAGGTCATCCTACATACAGTAACATCTGTTGCCCTTAAGTCCAATTAAATAATAATTAACAAAGGAAAATGTCACTTGAAGACTCCAGAAGTCTGTGACCCAGTGTCCTCTAAAATATTTTATGCCCTGAAAATAACAGTAAGAGGTTTTACAGTGTGGGCAAATTTGCAACATAAGACAAAAAAGTACAGCTATTAAAAATAACACATTGTGATTAGAATGTGCCACTGAGTAGGATCATTAAACAAGTCCCAGGTGTATTAGTGCTTAAAACACTATTACAAGAAATTTAGGAAATTGCAGGGGTTTTATTTAAAATTAAAAAAAAAAAAAAAAAAAAACTGTGCAAGTTTGTTGGGAGGAGTTGTAGTTATAGCAGGAAGGATATGCGATAGCAACTGTTTGGGCATCTAGGATGCAGCAGTCTGTCTCTGAAGGGAGACGTCCAACGGTGATGTTTCTGCTGCTCCCGTAGTAAAATGGCCGAGTCAGAAAAGTCTTGAAGATGGCAGAGTGGAGTTAGGTCTTTCTCAAATAAAAAAGAAAGACCTATAATCATTATCCCTCTTAAAACGTCTCATCTAGTAAATATTTGATCTTCCTCCTGTTTATCTAAGTGCAATTAAACTGTTAACTGCACAAATCACTCTATTTAACTCAGATGCCTGAATAGCACTAAGCTTTTTATAAACGCTGCTTAAATGATAGGCATGTTTATAGATGCTCCTTACAATCCTGACTAAATACAGTTTTAATGTCTTTTACCGGCAACGCTTCAAACAGGAATTACTCTGTTATGAAAACTGACAATATCAACAGCGTCTATGCGTGGTTTTATGATTTTTAATTACAAGGGGAAGTGGTTTGAGCATAAAATGATCAGAAACACTTTTTTGGCACTTTCAGAGCTCACAATTTGAGATCATTTAAGAAGCTTGATGAATACCTGCTTTAAAACACTTGCGTGGGCTCGATGAAGAATGTGAAATCTTAATGAGGTTGGAAATGCATGCAGGGGCATTTTTACTGCCTACATTTACAGCACCGCAAGAAACCGTAAAGTAGAGTCAAAATAATATTACAACAATCGAGGAATTCAGCTTGTCATCTCGTTCTTTCGTCCTGTATGACGTTCTCTTCACCGACAAACCTTCACCTGCTTTAGGAATGTATTTGTAGTGGAATACATTAATTTGTTTCGCTAACAACTATACAGATACACCAATTGTAAACTTATAAACTGGTTAAATGAAGAGGAAAATTATGCTACTTATGGTGAAAAACAAATGTTACCGTTATCTACATGGTTAGACATTTGGGTGATATTAATAATATTCCAACTTGGTGCAAATGGAAAAAGTAGCAACCTATGCAGGCGTCCAGTTAGCACAGTTATCAGTAGTTGCTGAAGTTTTACTTGCATCATTAAACATTAGAAAGACTGTGAGTCTTATTGAGGACACAAAACAAAATTCAGTGCTTGTCGAGTTACCGTTTCTTCTTGTTCAGATTTTATCTGTGTCCTAAATGGGCAATTGATGTCACAGCAAGTATAAAAAACAAAAGACAAAGTATCAAAGGGAAAAAAATAACACTATAACATATGAAACTTATGACAACATGAAATGCAAACTGGTTAAATCATGCACTCTAGGTTATGGATCAAAGATTGTGAATCAAGTCCATTTTAACATTTGAATAAAATCTAAATATTGTGAATAAAAGCATTAATTTTGTAGAATTTAAGTAGTTTGTGTGTCTCTGGTTGAGTCTGTTACCGTTTCATGACGGTTGCCCTACTGAGCGCCGGAGCTGCTGCCAGTGGAGGAACTAAATAGGCTGCATGTATGTGAGGAACCGCAAGCGGCTATCAGTCTCACACAGTTCTGGATGGCTTCGAGATCCCATTCTGAATTCCATCAAATTTCAGGGTGCATTATCTTCCTGGCGAAAATGAGTGTCGCACATGACCAAGGCTTTTCACCAGCGATTGCTGCCGTAGAGGAAGAGGAGCCGACTTTTATTATTTCAGGAATAACTGCAATATACGATTAAAGTCTGGCATTAGGGCATGCTCTGTTGCTCAAAATTCATTAAAATGTGCACATTCCTGTCAAAAAGCATGGAAGGGATAGTTTGGATAGTTAATTGACAATACATAAAGTTATATAATTCATGTAGTCTTTTCTAAATGATTAATACTTGCTAATTTAGCATTGCAAACCAGTCGAGTTTTACATAAATCAGATCCAACTCTGTTCTCAAAATATTCTTGCGTGACAAAGAAGCTGGACCAAAAATAGAACAAAGACTCTCTCAAACTCTCATTTACTTCATGCAATCCCAGTGAACATACAAGTCGGAGAATGTTCAGCAAAACACACGAGAGGCATCGTAACTCACTTATGGATGCTGTTCACTTTGAAAACAGCTCACCAGACAGTTGTCAAAGCTGCCCGAATGGTGAGAGCAGTCCTGTTGCAGTCATAAATGTTAATTGGTCTGTGTCATTAGGTATTCAGCTCCCTCAGATGTTAAGATGATGCAATGGCCAGATAGATCGCTGAAGGGCTATCCCTCTTGATGCTGCCCACTAATTTCAGCCTCTTGAAATGGGAAATTTAGCCCTTACAGAGCAGCACCGTCACATATGTTAAACGATAATTATGTTTCCTCCAGCCCAACAGATTCATTACAGCAAACATCTTGTCAGATATGAAATTCCTGGAAGAAATCCAAAGGGAACAAAATCCCCATTCCACCTCTTGCAGTTAATTGCAAATCATGGTGTCACTTTTCATGGCGCAGCGATGCTCCCTTGAGTGCAGCTCGTCCAATTATCTGCCGGCCGGTGATTCATCTGGTCACCTCGTTTCCCCCTCGGTTCCCACACTGACATCCGTCATTCACTCTTCCATATTCCCACCCTCTGCTTTATCATTCCGCTTATCCCATACCCTTGCCCCGCTCGTCTTCCCATCTCCCCTCTGCTCACCATGTTCGGTCTCCATCTGCAGAGTGGTAATGGAGTGGTTCACCATGCCGGGCCTCGGTAATGAACCGCTGTCCTAGAAAAGCCATGTTAATGTGAACCGTGGGATCAGATTCTGCAGCAAGATACAGACAAGTGACAAATGGATGCATCAGCTTGAGCCAATAGAGTCAAATAAATAGCAGGGAGAGAACCCGAAATGAGACTTGGGAGCTGAAATGTTTTGCAGAGCGATTAGTGTCACGAAAACAAAAAACAAAAAAAACCCTCTAATTTACTCATCAGGGAATTTGTGACGGAGCCGTTTTCATGTTTGTTGTAAATATGCAACCAGAATGAGCGTATTAGGACATGTCCAACTGCAGTAGTACAGCGTGTTAATAAGGAAAGTAAAATGCTGGATCCCTGAAGTATTGGCCCATCCATCTGATTGCCAGCAGCACTGACAAGCTGTCTGCCTGCTCCTACTCTGCCACTCTGACCTCCATTGACCCCCATGGTCTGATCTGACAGGAAGAGATGTGCTCTGTTCATGAAGAGGTGTGCGCGTCTGTCCGTCGGCCGAGTGCGGATTGGCGTGCCAATGACCCAGGTTGACGTACATAGAAGAAGAAGAGGAGATTCCCAATTCTGTTGTTCCCACGTTCCTGCTGTCAGTCTCGGCCTATCCAAAGACCGCTGAGCAGCCGTGCATGTCTTGCCCCCATCGCAGAGATAGTTGCTATCGTCTTTGCCCACTCATGTCTCTGTAACTAAATGTGTAATCAATTGTGAGTGCTTTGAACGTGAATTAGGGCTGTTGGAAATGCAGCTCCTAAGGCAAACCCTAATGCAAAGCTCCACCATAATGGATGTTTGGGAAACAGCAATGTCCTTTTAGGGGTTTTCACATTTTATTCCATTACAGCCACAAATGTTTTTGCAATTTATTGGGATTTCACGTCAAAGACGTAAAACATAAAATAGGAAACTCTGAAGTGAAATAAAAAGTATACACACATTTTCAAATATTTTTACGAATGAAAATCTGAAAAGAGTGATGTGCATTTCTATTCGCCCCTCTCACTCCGACCACTCTAAATGCCACCCAGAGCAACCAACTGCCTCCAGAAGTCACCTCATTAGCAAATAGAGTCTATCTGTGAGTAATTTAATCTCAGTATAAATCAGCTGCTTGTTGAAAGGCTTTGTTAAAGCCTTAGTGACCAAACAGCATCATGAAAACCAAAGAACACGAGAAAGTTGTGAAGAAATTCACCATAAACTTAGGTTGTAAAGTAATACTCCAACCTTTTAACATCTAATTAAGCACCGACCCATCTATCATCTGAAGCCAAAGAGTGTGGAACAATCTACCAAGACATGATTGTCTATCTAAACTGACAAGCACAAGAATGGCATTCATCAGAAAAAAGTCCCAGTCACTCTGGAGGTGGTGTAAAGATGCACACATCGCATGGACTCAATCGAAAAGACAAACTAGTTCTGCACTCCACAAATGGAAGAGTGGCTAGAACAAATGCACATTATGTTGGAGAAAAAAAACCATCGTCCTGTTTAAAACTTCCGTCACAAAACATGTAGATAAGTCGCTGAAGTTGGAATAAAACAATCAAAGTTTGTGGTTGCACCATGAGAAAATGTGGATAGATTCAAAAGGTAAAAGGATCTTTAGCCTGGCCTTGATGTTTGCACATGGATTTATTTGTTTTTAATGGTGCCTTATCCAAACAGCTCTGAGGATTGGTTCCTAAGCAGCATATAAATGCATATTGACCATTTAAATCAGTATTGACTTGCTGAAGCCACTCTTAAGGTCTCAAAGTCTGCAGATGCTCTCCACTCCAAATGCTCTGAGATGTACATGCTCTCCTCCAGACTCATAGGAGGAGATGATGAGCTGGCTTCTGATACGTCGCCTCCGGAAAGAGGAAAGTCAAACTGAATACACGCTGCAGTTGCTTTGTGTGCGTTTTCACTAAGAGACAAGTTCTCCAAATCAAGAAATGGGTAGATTTCACCTCACTATATATATATTTTTTTTCTTCTGCTGCTTGTTTTCCAACTTTCTCTGTTGTGCGTCCGGCGCCATCATTTCACTGGAAGTCTTAATGTCTCCTTTGGCTCACATAGTCACAAAAATCTGGCCAGTGTGTGGATTTTACTGCTGTGAAATTTACTTCACTTTGACTTTGTGTCACAGCAGGCTGGGAGGTGTGAATCTACCTTTCATTTCCAAGTGCACAACAAACTGTCAGCCGATATTCGGACAGTGGCTTGAAAAGTGCAAGTGAATAGTTTGGTTAGCAACTGTTTGCAAGAAAACAAAAAAAAAGGCTTGTTTGGGAAAATGTCATGTAAGGAATTGCTGGTAATTCCCTAAAATAAACCAATAAATTTATATTTAGAAATTATTACAAAACTTTTAAGGTTAATTCCTGAAGATTTTAGGAAGAAGAATACCTAAGCATAAGTTGAACCAAGTTTGGTGCCAGCTGTCATGAGCCCAAAAACGAAATCCAGTTTTTTTCCAGCTGCTGCTTTAGATTCCAGATGTTTTTCTTTGAAATGTCAGATAAAAGGATTAGCAACACTTTTACCGTTTAAAACAAAGGAGATGAGTGGCAGATAATCAGTCACAGCTTCACCTTTACTCTTTGAAAAAAGTTACCCAGAACTGCAACTATTACTTGGTTCTGGACAATTTACAAAAAACAAAACAAAAACAATTAAAACGCCGTGCACCGGTTTTATGATTATTCGCATTAAAACAGTCAAATTAACACACAGTAACTGAAAAACAAAAAACAGAAGCAAATAGTTTATAGTGCTAAAAACAAAGAGATGAAACTTGATGCAGAAATGCTGCACACTGCAAATATGACAAAGAAAATGATTTTTGGGGACATGAAAAAGAAATGCCAGCCAAGAGTATCGTCCTAAATTCTGTATGCAGACATCTGTCTCAGCGGATCACTTTCACCAGAGCTGGCAACCTAGTTATTATAAAAGTGGATGTAAGAAAACACAATCAAATGCAATCCACATACATGAAACTTATATTACAGGAAAACATTTATAAAACATTGTGCTGACCTAAATTGAGATTAGAAGTACTTTTTGAATTTGGTTTTATTTGGTGCCTACAAAGTAAAGGGGACTAAATACATATTCCCCACTTTTTTCATTTGTATTCATAAGAAAACAGCAAAATCCTGCCACCTTTGTTTTTTGTGTGTTAATCTATTACATAAAATCTAAACAAATTACAGTACACTGTACATTCTAACATTTCCAACTACTAACTTCCAGACTAACCCCAGTTTGAAACGCATAGCTACTGCATAATTCAACAGTCCTTTGGCTTCAATGGGAATCCTTTATCCTAAACCTGGTGGACACATGGGCAACATTTATAACTCAAATGTCAACACTTTTTATAGACATAATGAAGAACCAGAAATCCATCGTGGATAAAAGAGCTGTCGGTTTTGTTTTGAGTAGCAGTTTGCTTGGCAGCGAAGCATGAAACGTAGATAGGTGCGGCCCGTCGTTGCATGGCGTCCGCAGCCAGCAGAGCTGCATCCATCATGCAAAGATCATCTCCACCCCGTCTCTTTGAAGTAATGGTTCAGATCTGCTGTGGCGACGCGGCTTCAGCCACGCCATTTTCTGCCTCACTAAAAACACGAGCATGAAAAGGTTCTGCTCCTCTGGAGCTGCTTACTGTATATGCGTCCCCCTGCAACGGGAATGTAAAATGTTATGAAACCAGGTGTGACGTGGCCAAGTCAATCGGTTTCCAATTACGCCAAGCTAATCGGTCACCCATAATTCTTTTTAGCAAGTGGCTTTTCATACAGGAGAGGTGCTTAACCCATAGTGGCTCAATGTAAAATGTCAGCGGGTGCAGGAAGAATTAATAAAAAGAGGCAAAATGTCAAATGGATGATGGTGATTTTCTCTTTTCAAAGTATAGAGTTAATTTATTATAATGTAATCTTTATGGTAAAAAATTACTGACTGTTCCACTAACATCCATCCCACTCATTTACTGTAACCAAACTCCAGAGATTCATTGTGTCCCGTCACTTGCCCACGTTCATAATTTATGACTCAATTCTCGCACAAAGCCCAACCGACTCTCAGCGGAGTCTTACAGGCGCTTTTTGTCTTCGCTGTCTCCGAGTTTGTTCTCTTCTTTTGTGGACTGGATATTTCTGAGTGCTGCTCAGACACATTGCAGGAAAATCCTTTATTCATCCAGACAAACACGTCTTTGGGATTAACATTCTGCGTTCAACAGGAAGGTGGAGGAAAACAAACAAATAAAATGTAGCAGTAGCTAATGGGAGCTAAACCATATGAAACAGCAGTAGCTGTGCAAACGTTTGACAAAAAAATACAATTTCATTATTTCGGTGTCTCTTAAATAAGAAATGCAAAGAAAATCATGTGTGAATAAGATTGTCTACGTGATGAGCCATCCTCGTACTACTTCCTGTTTTCTTTTTCGTATTTCCCATCTGTAGTAACATCCGGTTGTTGATCACATTAAAAAAAACAACAACAACAAAAAAAAACACATCTAATCCTATTCTGTGAAAATGTGAAATTGGCCCGTTTCCATTAAGTAAATCTAGTTTCAAAATGTGAATTTGGACTCTTCTGTGGTCAGTGGAAACAAATCTACTAATTATACACCGAGTGAACTCTTCTTTTGTTCCATTAAATTTAGCTTACACCTTCCCAAAGTAATCAGTTCTGACAATTTCACATCCCTTTGCACCTTTTTCCAGCCTGCAAACATTGCATATATAAATGCCCATTTTTCTTGCAGATGTTCATTAAGTTCCTGCAGGTTGCACTGTGTGGTAGTTACACGTAAATATACAGACAAGGAGGTATTGAAACGATTGTTCTGAAGTGAATCATCAACTTTATAATTTCTCTTCCTATCAGGTGATTTCAAAGTATTCACCACAAAACAGATGATTTATTAGAAGCATGCTTCTATGAAATTGAACTAGAAAATAGCTTTGCTGAGAAAAATGGAAGGGGAAAAAAAATGTTGACAGGGTTTGGACAGATGTATTGAAATGGTTCATTAGTTGTTACCACTGATAACAGAAACAAGGTCTGAGTTAGGTTATGGAGCACCAGTTTTCGATTTTCTATTTTTGAAAGGTTGTCTCTCAGAGAAATGAAAATACGTAATGAAAATGGCATCCAACAAATACTAACATGCTTATGGCTCAGAGGAAGAAGGGGAAATAGAAGAAAGGAGAGCAAGAAAGCCAGGAAGAGTGACCAATAACCTAGTTAGAAAATCAGCATGCAAGCACTTCATCTTTTTTCTTCTGGTAGCAGCAGGTCTGTGTGCCATCCAACAGGCGGCGGAAATGTTTATTTTCAATCATGACTAATTTATAATAAAGCCACTTGAGCGCCAGAATGTTCTCTGTTCTTCTAAAACATAGAATCTGCTGACAATCTAGAATAATAATCTGTCCCAAATAGGAGGTAAGCTCTGGTTAAGGATTCACTCAGCTCCTGTTCAGCACGACCGCTTCGATTTGTTTAAACAAAATAAGATTGCCGATAACGGAAGCTCATCAATCAGGGTCGTTGGAAGCCACACGCCGTCTGTTTTCCTTTCCAGGAGTTTTCGCTCCTTTGAAAAAAGAAACTCAAAGTCAATTTAGAACAAATATCTGTTTGGGCGGAAGCATCGCTGCATGCTTTCATAAAAGCAGCTGCCTGAACACAATGCGTGGTCAAATGTTGAAGTTATCAGTGGAGTGCAGGAGTGAAGGAGCCCCTCCACCACTTTCCTCTATTCATACCTGCTCTGAAGGATTTCAGCTCACCGGCAAAAGACTTCTGTGACAACCATTCTGCTGGGATGAGATAAAATGTAACGCTGGGAAAATGGGGAAAAAAGTTAAATAATCAATTCCAAAGAAACGCCTGGGTATTAATCTAGAGCAGACCACAGAATGGTGCCGCCAAGGGGATTGCAAGATGATTTGCAGCGGGATTTCTGAGCTGATTCATGGCCTGTAAAAAGCTATGTAACAACGTTCTTTAAAATTATTTCTTCTTACTTCATTGTTAAACTTGTGCAATTACAGATGAGCCCTAAGGCTTTTCAAGTGAAACAACTGTAAAAAGAAAGAACTTGTTAGCCTCCACTTCAGCTATAAGCCTCTTCTGCTGTACTAACAAGCACAATTTAGTTGCACCATTATTATCAGAGAAGTTCTCTCATTTAGATCAAGGCAAAAATAGGTTTTATAGCAGCATTTAAATGGAATATGTTCAGCATCAGCATAAAAATGGCGAGCCTAGGGGTTAATCATACACTGACCTTAAAGAAAGAGCCAACATGTCATATTGGGTTCACAAGAAAAAGGCAAAACTGACATTTATCTTTGAAAAAAATATATCACAACTGTTTGATTTTTAAAAGTAAGGCTTCACAAATCCATGTTTATGAGGCATTATTATTGTTCTACTTTTTATTAGCAAGTATCTCCCCATTAAAATATAAGTTTTAACACTTCATTGAAGTCCGAATTTTACATGCAGGTTGTTTTTCACTAACTTTAAAATCTAAAATAGAATCTAAGAAAAAAAAATTATTGGAAAAATGTTTCACTTATGAAGATTTGTATCCTATTTGATCTTTATTTTGCCTAAAACTGCATTTTAATCAGCTTGTCCAGTGGATTCATTTAATTAGGGCTTAATTTTACCAAATAAAATGTCAGTTAAGACCAACTTTTCCCATAGTGCACATGCTCACCCCCTTAGATAGTTTATCCTTTTTGTTACTTTTATAAATTAATTGTGAGCTACATTTTTTTTTTTACAAAAAAAACTGCAAAACTTTAAAGTGAGCCTGAAAAATACAAACACATTCCTACAAAATAATCAGAAATAAAAATATGTGACATAAAATAAGTGATTGCATAAATATTCATTCACTCTAAGGTGACCTAATTCATCAGAGGTCCAGCCAATTGATGGTGGTGGTCTCACAGTGAGTGCATTTTACCTGAGTGCAGTGAATGTGTCTCAAGTGATTGTAATATGCAGACAGACGTCTGGAATATCCATTCACTGGTTAATCAGGAATCCTGGCTGCCATCACAGCATAAAGACATCAGAACAATCCATCTACTCAATATAGCCACTGTATTAACTTAGGATAAGAAAGGATTGCATCTTTACAAGCATGCAATGCTTAATTATAGGTTTTTTTTAAAATCCATTAATAATGTACCGAAAGATCTGAAAATGTAACCCTGCAACCCTAACAAAGGGAACCAGTGGACGTAAATACTGCCACACCTTTCCATCGATAATGGCTCTGTTCCTTTTCAATAAAACCTAGCAGCAGTTGTTTTCGTGATGCCTAAAAAGCCTCTGCACTGCGATAAGTGCTGAAGTGCTGCTGCCATTTGGCAAATGCTGAGGAAGTAAAACATTAATACAGAACGACTGAGTTAAAAATGGCATTTATGATTTATTTAGCATGTAGTTATAGTTTGCACAACAGCCTTTGTTAAGAAGAAGTAGCAGGACATTTGCAGAGACAATTCAGAGAGTTAGAATGTGTTGGAGATTTTCTCTTGGCCATAAAGTGTCATATTGAAGCTCGGATATAAAAATGGTAAAAACCATAATTGTCAAAGAAAACAGCCATCTTTTGAGTAGTTCATGGAAACAATTATCATTGCAGCAAGTCTTGTTTATTTCCTTCTTCATAAGTTCAGATTTGTTTCCTTTTTGCAATAAAAAAAGTCTCTTGTAAAGCCACTTTTTGATGCTCTCGGTTTTCCAGTATATTACCAGACATGTATGACTCTAACCCTCAGTGGCACCATATGAAAAGGTCCAGTCAGTCGTCTCCAGGATTATTGTTAAATCGAAGAACTTTTCATCTGATCCCTGTTTCTTGGGGGCATTTTGCTGTGAACCTTTTATCTAAGCAAGCCTTGCTTTGATCCCTGCCTCAGTCTAATATGAGCCTGTCTGTTCTCAGAAGTCTTGCTCTGTTTACTTTGAAACATTGCCCTGCACTTTCTTTCCACAGAAATAATTCTCCTCCTTTCGTAGAATTTTGTCCTTGAAGGATGAACTATAGATTTAAGGAATTGACTCTGTGGGCTCCTATACAAGAATAAAGGATATTTTTACCCTTCTCACTTAGACCTTTTGACTAAATTAAACTGCTTTACATATTATATTGGTGTTGTTCTTGCAATCTGACCTTTAACTTAAATCTCTGTACACAGGTCAAGCTAGGTCATTAGGAGAAATTAGTAACAGGGCATTGCTAATTTAACATTTAGTCTCCTTTTAACTAAGAAATGAAAACTGCTGTGATAAAAATACTGTGTAACTGTTTGACTTCTAGTTGCACTGACATGTACATGGACATTTTGAGTCGAGTGAAAGCGACGTTTTTGTCTAGAGATGTACAATAATAATGTTCTCATGTCCCAAGATGTGATGTTTGCCTTTTATTTTGAAATAAATGGAAGAGGAGATGAAAGTCGGTATATATAGAGGTGAAGTTAAAATGAGCTGGCAGAATTAAAAACAAATCCAGTCAGCAAGAACTGAGCATGATGATTCCACTGGGAAACCCTATGCAAGCTCATAAAAACTGTTTGCACAAAGAGAATACACTCATAAACATGGATAGTTAGACTACTGACCGTACAGTTAATGCAGGAATAAAGGTAGTTGCTGAAAGACCTTAAAAAAGCCGTTTAGTTGAAATTCAGCTCCAGTCAGTCCAAATAATTTAGTATCTTAGTTATGTCGTCCTTACAGTTTAATTTGATCAGGAGATCTGAACAGAATTCAGACAAGTTTGCATTATAAATAACTGCAAAACTACCCGAAGTGTTTATGAAAGTACATTATATCTAAAATATTCTCCCCCCCTTGCAAACATCAGATAACATTTATATCATTTTTACTAAGATTTTGGACCAAAACTAATTTTCTTACATACAATTAGACTACAAGTCAATTGAATTTCAACTTACCCTCTTTTTGTGTAAATGTTAAAACCATAATTTGGCCACAATGAGCATTAAAATCTGATTCTTAATTTAGTGTAGGATCCATTTGTCTTGGTTCAAACTCCCTTTTTCGTTTTGCCTCTGAGGTTCCAGAAGTAATTTATCACAGCTGATACTGCAAGTGTGTTTTATGGCACGAGGACAGTCTTCTGTTCTCAAGAGAAAAGGAAAGTGTGAGCAGCGACACTTTCACAAAGGACCTAATAACGTTCACAACTCCGAACAAAAATTAAACTTCTACTTTTAAACTGACCTGCAAAAGTTGTCATCCTCAAATTTACATTTTCAGATTACAAACAGAAGTGTAATCTAAAAATCTGTATTATGCCTCAGTGTATTATACCGGAAATTTATGCAAACATTACTCTCTGTGGGTCGGTCAGACGGTTTACAACAAAGTATATTCTTGAGTTCGAATGGCCTAGTCAAAGTTTGGCTCTAAATCTAACTCAGAATTAGTTTCAACTTTCATGGTATCTAAAATAATACAGGAATGTTTGCAGATGTAAGATGAAAACATATTTTAATACATATAAAAACAGGAAAATTGGTGTGGCGTAAGAACAAATTCCAGATTTAAAAGAATGATTCATGACGCTTCATTAAGTTTGAGTTGTGAGGACAAAACCCTTCAAGCAGTTCATCAAAATTTGCTTTCATTCAGAGCCGAATAATGAGACTTGTAAGCTCAGAGTCGCTCCGTTGGGAAACAGTTCAGAACTGCTGGGGGGAAAGGACAAGAGGAAGATATCGCTAAACAAATTCTGATTTAATTCCTCGTCGCTCTGATCTGAGGTTAAACAGATCCACTAATCTCTCGCTTGTTCATTTGAGGCTGTGAATCCATGTGTGGATTACTTGGAGCGCTCAAGCAAAATGTCTTCAAATGTCAACCCACTAAAAACACAAGCGATAACCAAATGCTGGCACTTGTCCATGCATGTGTTGGCGTTCAGATTTCTTGTCACAAGAAGAAATATGGAAGAAGGTCCTGTCGATGAATCAACACGCAATATTGGAACCATAATTCTCAGACACTCCAAAGAGACACAGAGGCAGCAGAGCATTGATGCATCGACTCTTACATGGGCAGCCGCTCAGACGGTTACATAATCGAGGTTTTTTATCCAGACTCACGTCCCCCTGCTGGGATGTTAGCTGGGAGCGGATAATGAAAAGCCAGAACAGATGTCCACTGAGATCTATGACCAGGTCCAGGCTTGTATCAGCAACCCCTCCCGCCTCCTGTCATGATGCTGATGTTGCAATAAAGCAGCGGCCCACTCTTGAACGGCGGAGGGGGGCAAAGCAGTTGCAGTCAAGAGACAAAGACTACGAGGAAACTGCATTAACGACGCTCCCCTTGGAGTTTTAAAAATGGAAACAATGGAAGGCCCGTGTTATTGCCCGTGCTCTCGATGAGCTCTCTCCAAAGCGCTTTCGACAGTTCGCAGCAGTGCGAACATGTTTTTGTTATTAGACGGTTAAAACGGCGCTCTTTGGGAGATCCTTAAGAGATGCGGAAGTCATCATACATAAAACAGCAATTTCACAGAGGAGTATTCTGAGGTGAAGTTGTGATATGTGAAAGAAAAAAAGCGGTAGGACTGGTTTCATCTCTGTGGATACCACACAGAGCTAGCCAACACCTTTCCTCGTTTTCCATTACCTGCATGCCACGTCCTTCTGCTCAGCTCTCTGCTTCATGGAATTGTATTAGATTTCTGTGCTTTGCTGACCAAAAGTGACATATTCATAAAAAAAAAAATCCAGAAATACAGCTGAATATTAGTTTTGCCTACATCCAACTAAGAATCTGACTACCTCTGATAAATGGCTGCAATGTAATGTAATCTACTAAATGTTTGGTTGAATGGAAGCAGATGGAATAACAAATATTTCAAGCCAACTAACTCTACAAATATACATTTTGAAATATCCCTGGAGAATAACAACACATGTAGCAGATGACTAAAGCATAAGGAAAACTGCACACGGGTTTTACTGTTCCACTGTCATGGTGGTGAAATTGTCATGTCAATTCCACATACTGTGCAAACAGGAATGTTCAAATTGCAATATAATGCATCAAAATCTGTGGTTGTAATATAAAAAACTTGAATAGTTTAGGTGGTGTGAATATATTTTCAAAACACTGTCCATTAGTAAAAAAAAAAAAAAGTTTTTCATGCCTGATAATGTTATATAGCTACAAAGCATTTAATTAAAATTGCTTTTTGATTCAATGGTAAAGAAAAATTTGCTTTTAAAACTTTTAAATGCCTGAGTACTAAGTGAAAATAATTAATATTGAGGGTCACCTTTGAAATATTTACTGTAGGAATTTGTAAAGAAGGTTTTAACAACTGGTGCAGTAAAGACAAAAGCCTTTCATTTCTGAGCTTATAAGACACAATCTGTCAAAAAAACACTATTATTTACAGTTTCAAAGCTTTTCTAAATTATAATAATGGTATTCAGTCCTCTCAGAAACTAATGGAATTACAAGGACTTTTTTTTTTTAATTCGGCAGCACTCCAAGTTTGTGTTTGACACAGGATGACTGCAAAACAAGACATTTCAGCTGTTATGTGTACGCAAGGGCTCATCTCTTAAAAATGTAAGCGTTTTAGTGAAAACATCTCAGAAGAACCAAGTAGAGAGGAAAAGCAGAAAATAAATATTGCCAGCGTTAGTAATGTTATGCCACTAAGATGTGCAGCTTTAGATTGTAAATGTCTGAAAACAAAATCATCACCTCTATTCATCAATATACAATTTTTCTGATTTAGAATAGTTTCTGTCATTGAGCTTTCAATCTGCTGCAAACATAGATGGATGTTTTTAGCTTTAAAGACATTTAAACTTCTTGAGAGAGGTATTGAGACATTGCTTCAATATTCAAATATTGAAGTTCTTTCCTCATTTCAGTTATTTTATGAAGTGCACCAATCCCAACATCCACAACATGAACACGCCTGTGTGCTTCAGACTGGATTGTGTTCTTAAGCTTCCAAACTTCTCTCTCGTCTCCTAAATGTAGAAGTTGTCATTGTGGTAAAAAGAAACCTCAATTTTATTTTCATCAAATATGTCTCCAAATACTAAGCTCTTTGTCCGAACTGCACTGGGAGACATTCCTACAGATATTAAGATTTTTGTCCGATCTACAATCTGGCCTTTATGTACTCTCTGAGTACAAACTCAGCATTCAGTTAAATATTAAAATGTTTAAAAGGTACTACCATTTAAATAAACGAAAAACATAAAAGAACATTTTAGTACAAAAAAAAACTGTGTAATATCCATGTGGAATTTGATTAAGATCAGTCTAAAACAATATTCTTACTAAAGAAAGATAATTATTTCTCTATTTTCTCCCAGAAACATTGAAAGTATAAAACATCTTCAGCAAGTTTGTTAGGATGCTTTCCACCAAACATGTAGTGCTCTTTAGTGATGACAGTCCACAGCACAGACTGGACGCTTTATTAAATAAGACTTCCTCTCCCCAGAGGCCCTCCTCGAAGGAGATTAAGGTGATAGAGTGCAGATAAAGACAGACGCTTGGGCCTGGCTGTGCCATTCGAGAGCAGGTTCTTTTTTTTTTTTCTAAACTTGATCTTATTTTTTTCCTTACCATCACACACACACTAAATCCAGAGTAAATCCACTGCTTACAGCACAAGATACTCATCTCAGGCCGTGCTACCCAACAGCCAATCAGTCTGAAGGATATCTATGAGAATTAGGAGTAAATGCAGCTCATTCGGTCATGAGGGAATTAACAGTCGGCTGGAAAAGGAGATTTAAATCCGAAGCTACCTATTAGATATTTTAAGTGCTTATCTTTTGAAAACTTTATGAATAATTTTCATCATCTTGCAACAGAATTGCTGGGAGCTTCTACATCCTCCTCCTACATGATTAGGACTCTGAAGTACACTTAAGTTTATGCAGCGTCTGATCAGACTGGCAGCTTTGGGATAATAAATGAATTAGCCCGCCAGAGACAAAGATCATCAGGCAAATTTTGTCCAAGAGGAAATCATATGAACAATGTGCGGTCTACCGACGTGAGACTAAAGTTAAGTTCTTCAAAGTCTGAATGTGTTCAACCTGAAATTGTACTGGTGTCTGCTTTCTACACCTTTAATACGACTGTAACTTTTTCAGTTTTTAGGCCACCCAGCATTGAGTTACATTGTGTAAAGAGCCAACAGCTCCTGTGCCTACACAGAGCAACATGTCATGAGAAGTTATCATGGCAGTGGATCTGTTCGCCAGCACAGGCCGGCTTAATGCAGTGCAACGCTGTGCGGCCTTAGGGTTAGGGATTTATCCCATTATCACCTGCTCCCGTCTCTCCCTCCTCGGCTTTGGCACAACTTATTTCTCAGTTTGTGCTCTAAAGCTGCTGCAGGAGGAGGAATAAAATGACACTGAATAAAAGTGGTGCCAGAATGGAGCCTTGAGGAATCCCACATTAGTTTTACTGGCTCAAATTTATAATTGCCCGAAAGCAAAAACACAAAAATTTGTCAAATACAATATCTTAACCATCTAGACCAGTATCAGACAGTCCATCAAGTCAGTAATACTTTGTTTGGGTCAACAAGATTACCTGTCAATATTTATTTGCCGTCACTTTTTCTCAATTATTACCACTAGTGTGTGTTTTTGCAGGCTAGATATGATTTCCTACATCTAATGAAATAAACTATTTCATCTATATACACTCTTTTTTCCAATAATAAAACAATAAATTACTTATTAAAAAGTGAAAACCAATTTCTGTTTACATTTTGACTGTGCAGGACTGTTCGTTCTTTTTTTCTATAAATCTACGTCTACCTGCTTAATTACATGGACTAACTCATGCTGAATCATTTCAGTAAACGCAATTAACAATAACTGCATTTCTAGAGTTTGCACAGCTGTGTTCCACGGTTCCCTAAATGAAAGCGCTTTTTGTAATCATCTGTGAGACGGATGATACAATTCCTATTTTTTGCCGTCTCAGAATCGTCTTACTTCACCATGTCCTCATTTCTAGTGTTGATAGTAGGCTGAACTAACCATCTGCTGGCTGTTTATTATTCAGAGGCTAGATAAAAGAGCGGTATCAACCTTTTCATCTAAATTTCAGTAAGAGCTGATAAGGTAGCACTAACGTCCATGTGTCCATTGCTCATGCTGCTTTATCTCCTTTTCTCACAGTGGCCATGGCTATTAACCATGCAGCTGGAGCCAGATACGCCCATCGTTTCCGTCTGTCAGAGAAAAGTCTCTTTGGTGCTACTCGCAGTGCAGGCCGTCTGAATATGCCAGCGAAGCACAAGAAAACCCTGCGGACTGCTTAATGCTCTCTGTAAGTACAAACACTTCACAGCAACAGACTGTTAACTCGCGACACTCAGACCAAGTCGAGTCCCACTAGAGATCAACTCAACCTCATCTTTAATTTTTAAATGAATCTTTTCCCAATTAGGCTCTTGTTCTCAAAATATTTAAGGCATCCACAACATCTCTACGTACACAATCATGCAAGATTTTAGGTCTAAAATAGCAACATGTTTATGATGATGAATAATCTTTGCTGCACAGTTCATTTCAAGAGTCATGGATGTAGTTTTGTACTTCAGCTTTTCTCCACCCCAATTCTGCTCTTTTATGCACTTAGCCTGTAAGTGGTTTCCTGGAATCACTATTAAGGCATGTGTGTCACATCAACCTGGCCCTTAAAAGCTGTTACAAGAGCTCATCCCGATCAGTAGATGCAAATGAGCTCTTTATCATTAGATGTAAAAGTGAGGTGGAAATCCTAAAGGTTTCTTATGTGCTAAACAGAGAAAAGCTTGATGTGAGAATGCAACCAATGCATTCTCACATCAGATATTTTCTTTTTTAATGTTAACTTTCTTCCACAAAACATGACAAATTGCTGCTTACCACTCAGGCCAAACTCTGTAATGTTTTAGGTTCAGAATTTCATCCCGAGTGCTGTTAAAATGAGTGTAATATTCCCAATATAACATATTCTAATAGAGTAAGCAGCTCCCAAACATTTTGTTACCTTCTCTCTGGAGGTCAGCTGGGGCCTCTCCCAAAGTTCTGCTTTAATTAGTCAGTTGATGGTTCAGAGATCTGCTTGTACTTATTTTAAGAAGAGCCAAACATTTCCAGTGGGAAAACATTTCAGAAGTGTTACTTGCTGATGTTAGCAAGTGAAAGTGGAAAAGTCCAGCAAACAAACAAGCTATTTTAGACTCGTCGGGTGTGGTTTCACTGGCGTATGGGGGATAAGACTCCCTTCTCGATTTGGGTTTTGTTCCATTCCCGGTTTCTGCATAACAACTTGCATATTAAAAATAAACACCTGGAAGAAAAACAGTCCCTTTAAAAGCAAGAACAGAATATGCCATGAGCATTTCTAGTGATTTATATTCTTTTAACTGCTTTCGGTTACATATTTTTATTCAAAATCGACATGTTCCCTTGATGTCGATATTAATTCGCAAAAAACTCAAAGACTATATTTCCTCCAGCTTGGATCATTTAGCATTTTTGCATATGCTCCTGACACTGTGCATCAGGTTGAGCTGTTTCAAAAGCCATCAGATCAGATGTCACTCTGCTACACCAGACAATCTCTGCAGACAAAAGGGAACACCATGTATAGCTATGAGCAAACACTTGATATGAACAACCTCACTTCTCACTGGAGGATCATGTCGTGTGTGGACTTTATCAGTACATGTGGCATCTGCACGTACACACACACACACACACCGTTTGATGCTGTTCCACCAACAACACTGTCAAGAGCGCTCCCTCTTCATCATACTGATGCTGTCCAGAGTCATATCTCAAATGGAGCTGCTGCTCTTTGAACTGAGATTTTATGTAGTGTGTGTGTGTGTGTGTGTGTGTGTGTGTGTGTGTGTGTGTGTGTGTGTCAGTTTTTTTTTTCTCACTGCATATCTGTGTCTCATTTGCAGTAGGGTTAATGTCACTTGTGTACGTGTTGTTGAATCTGAGTGAAAAGATTAATCTAATTTTTACCAGATTTATATTGGTATTTTTTTCAATGATAACCCAATGAACTGTCTGACTAGTTCAGCCTCTAGCAAATAGAAACTCTTGGCAAAGACTAACACAAGAGAGCAGTGCCTGCATATGAAGGCAAGAGTGGAGAGAAAACAGTCAGAAACTATGATGGGGCTAAGTACTCAAGAGAAGAGACACAGAAATGTCTCAGAATAGGTTCACTGCACACTCACTCTTTATCTGGTAGCCAATGCATATGCTCCATTTCACCAAACATCAGCCTGTTGCAGCATGAGGGAGCTAAGTACACTCCTAGAATTGATAAATATACATGTCCTAAATCTCCAGGGCAATTAATACAATCGTTTTCTGAGCTAAGCTCCCGAATTCAACTCGGTCGACGCTCTCTACAGTCTTCTTGGATGTTAAGGTGCATTAATTTTAAGGTACGTTAGTCAGAGGCTTGCTTTTTATGGATTGGAGCTCTCTTGAAGTCAACGATGGGTCATGCATTGGGATTTCTCAAAGCTTCTGGGAGTTATATTTGTTGCAGGAGAAACATGTTCAAAAATATAAAACAATATTGGGCAAATTGTAAAAAAAAAATGCTTAGAATTCTCTTCGTACCTCTTCAGAAATATTCTAGTCCACTTTTCACAGCAGCACACCAACACTCAAGACTAGACATTGACTGTTTATTTCTCAGTGTTGTCAGTTTCCCCAGTGCATTTAGGTCCAGACTAAGAAAGTCACTTAAG